>NC_091468.1:55937135-55994635 GCF_027789765.1 Dendropsophus ebraccatus | reverse complement strand
TGTGGGTTTGTTTTTTTGCACTGCTCCTTGTGTATTACAAAAAAGCGCATTGCGTTATATGTGCGTGTGAATAGGTATATATATATATATATATATATATATATATATGTTGTGTTATCATACAGATAAATATACCAAATCTCTTGCACCTAACCATTGTAGTGCATCTTGCCTATGTTATGTATGTATGTATGTATGAATGTATGTATGTAATGTTTGTATGCTGTGTGGATGTATGTTGTGTGGATGTTAGCTATGTGTATGTTAGCTGTGTGTATTGTAGCTTGCCTATATATGTTATGTATGTATGTATGTATGTATGTATGTTGTGTGTATGTTAGCTGTGTGTATTGTAGCTTGCCTATGTATGTTATGTATGTATGTTGTGTGTATGTTAGCTATGTGTATGTTAGCTGTGTGTATTGTAGCTTGCCTATGTATGTTATGTATGTATGTATGTATGTTAGCTGTGTGTATGTATGCTGTGTGTATGTTATGTTATGTATTTATGTATGTATGTTGTGTGTATGTATGTTTTGTGTATGTTAGCTGTGTGTATTGTAGCTTGCCTATGTATGTTAGCTGTGTGTATGATAGCTATGTGTATTGTAGCTTGCCTATGTATGTTATGTATGTATGTATGTATGTTATGTTATGTATGTATGTTAGCTGTGTGTATTGTAGCTTGCCTATGTATGTTATGTATGTATGTATGTATGTATGTTAGCTGTGTGTATTGTAGCTGGCCTATGTATGTATGTATGTTATGTTATGTTATGTATGTATGTTAGCTGTGTGTATTGTAGCTTGCCTATGTATGTATGTATGTATGTATGTATGTATGTTATGTTATGTTATGTATGTATGTTAGCTGTGTGTATTGTAGCTTGCCTATGTATGTTAGCTGTGTGTATGACTGTAGCTCAGTCTTGCCCTGGGCCTGCGGTGTTGTGGAGCACTATAGTGGTATATAGAGGTATATGCCCCCTCTCTGACCATGTGGCATGGAGGGTCCAGACCTTATTGATCTGTTGTCTTTCTCTTGCAGACACCCCCTCTTCCCTCTATTAGCACTGATTTTTGAGAAATGTGAATTAGCTACTTGTACCCCCAGAGAGCCCGGGGTGGCAGGCGGGGATGTGTGCTCCTCTGAGTCTTTCAATGAAGACATTGCAGTATTCGCCAAGCAGGTCAGCCAAACAATGCATGATAATCCCCCATACTATGTCAGTCTCCATGTATGATAAGACTATACACACCAACCCAATGCATACAGCCCCTGACAAATCTCACCATCACTACATAGAAACTTTAGCTAATTGGGAACTCATGGCAACTAAAAGTAATTGTATTCCCCTATTATCTGGCTTCAGATTCGAGCAGAAAAACCATTGTTTTCTTCCAATCCGGAATTGGATAACTTGGTAAGATTTGTTTTATTTTATACTTGTTCTATGTTATCAATTATATATTGTACTTTATTCTCCTTGTTTATGTTGCACAGATGGGTGTATGTTCACACAGGACTGAAATGACGCAGATTTGTCGCATAATTTTTTTTTTTATAAAATACAACTGCAGCAGGTCAGTCCTGTGTGAACATACTCTAAAACAGTTTAGTCATTGACCTAGGGATAAGAGAGTCCAGGTATATGCTAAATGAGATGGCCCCTTTTATGACACCCACTAAGTGACTGGAGTAATCAGCTTCTTGGTTTATTTAGGGTTGTCAAATCCTTTAGTCTTCACATCCCCCCCCCTATAGTTGTAGACAAACAGACTGAAAACTCATCAAAAGCCCCCCCACTATTTAGGGGATTCCAAAGGACAGAAACCCCAGACCATTTGCTGTAGGAGATGGACAGTATAAGTCCAGGTTAGGAAGGGACTGTATATTGTGGACTGTATTAGGCTGTAATAGTGATCATGGTGTTTCTGGCTCTTTCTTTGCAGATGATCCAAGCTATACAAGTATTAAGGTTTCATCTATTGGAATTAGAAAAGGTAAAATAGCATGTGATGTGTGGTCATCCTCAGATATGGCTAATAGGGAATTTACATAGATGTCTGCGACATTAGAGTCAAGACAAATCATACAATCCATTCTTCTCTTTTTTTGTGTGTCATTTATTCACTATTTTAGCTACTAAATCCAGGCCTGTGTCTATATTACTGTTTTTAATAATAATATTATTATTATTATTATTATTATTATTATTATTATTATTATTATTATTATTATTATTAATAATAATAATAATAATAATAATAATAATAATAATAATAATAATATATTTGGGTTTATTATTATTATTGTTATTTTAATACATTATAAAAAAAAGGTTAAAATTCTAGACATTGTCTTATACTATTCTTGAAGGCTGATAATGTCATTTTACTGTCTCTTTTGCATCTCAGCAATAAAAGGGGATTGCAGTTTGATGCCAGCTATAAAAGTCGCATTTTTTTAATTTTATTTATTCCATTTCTCTATGGCTTGAAATATTATAGCACAAGGCCCCTATCCTATTCTACCTTCTCCAGCCTTGTATTATTATTTTTTGCCTTGTATTTTTTTTTTGCCTTAAGCAGATGGAAAGGACTAGTTGGACTCTAAATGTCGCCCATGCAGGTCACCACCATTTGTGTTATGGTCGCAGCCCCCCCCTCCAGGAGCAGATAGATTTAGCACGGGTGTTGCATTGGTTGTAGCATGTGAATCATCTTGTCAGTGTCAATTTTCTAAGATATCTCTATTTTAGCAGAAAAAAAAAAAAAAAGTTCCTCCTAATTCCTGATGCGTCTTGGAAGAAAGGTCTCAGGAGGATAATTGCAATGAGTTCCCCTTGTTTGTGCTACCAGGAGATCCTGATTGCTCTTGTCAATTTTATTTATCTACGCCTGATTATATCGTTTATTATTTCTCCCCCCCCCCCTCCTGCTATGGATTTAGGTACATGAACTGTGCGACAATTTCTGCCATCGGTATATTAGTTGTTTGAAAGGAAAAATGCCCATAGACCTGGTGATCGAGGACAGGGAAGGTGGATCCAAGTCAGACAGTGAAGATATGACCAGATCAGCAAACCTCACAGATCAGGTAAGGAGAAGGGGATGGGGGCTCTTGTGTCTCCTATTCCCTATTGATATTCCCCCCATTTGCTGCTGGGGCCTTCCTATTATTTGCATATGATTAAGGAAATGAAGATTTTGGAATAATGGGCCTATTATTGCTTCATTAGAGCCCTGATCTGGGATGAGACCTGGCAGGAGGAGCTGCTGCTGCTCAGGCTTCTCCAGATCCTCAATTCTGGGGACTATAATACTATCATAATAATAGTAATAATAATAATAATAATAATAATAATAATAATAATAATAGTAGTAATAATAATGATAGTCATAGGGTCCAGTTTAAATTGATTGAAAAACGCAGCGATAACGCTGAGCATGTGTTTTATTGAAGATGATGATGATTAGAGTGATCTGTACAGTGGGTGCAGCTATCACTTTAGTGCATTTATTGATGATGATGATGATGATGATTAGAGTGATCTGTGCTACAGTGTTATGTATGATAGTAAAGAGAACTATATGTATATTGGGGCAGTGATCATTCTAGTGTATTTATATATTGATGATGATGATGATGATTAGAGTGATCTGTGCTACAGTGCTATGTGTGATGGTAAAGACAACTATATGTATATAGGGGCAGTGATCATTCTAGTGTATTTATATATTGATGATGATGATGATGATTAGAGTGATCAGTGTTTCAGTGCTATGTGTGATGGTAAAGAGAACTATATGTATATTGGGGGCAGTGACCAATCTAGTATATTTATATATTGATGATGATGATGATGAAGATTACAGTTATCAGTGCTTCAGTGCTATGTGTGATGGTAAAGAGAACTATATGTATATTGGGAGCAGTGATCATTCTAGTGAATTTAATGATGATTATTAGAGTGATCTGTGCAGTGATCACTCTAGTATATTTATTAATGATGATGATGATGATGATGTGCAGTGGCTACAGTGCTATGTGTGATGGTAAAGAGAACTCTATATTTATTGGGTACAGTGATCACTCTGGTGTATTTGATGATGATGATGAGGAGGATTAGAGTGATCTGTGCTTCGGTGCTATGTGTAATAGTTAAGAGAACTATATGTATATTGGGGTCAGTGATCACTTTAGTGTATTTGATGATGATGATGATGAGGATTAGAGTGATCTGTGCTTCGATGTGTGATAGTTAAGAGAACTATATGTATATTGGGGGCAGTGATCACTCTAGTGTATTTGATGATGATGATGAGGAGGATTAGAGTGATCTGTGCTTCCATGTGTGATAGTTAAGAGAACTATATGTATATTGGGGGCAGTGATCACTTTAGTGTATTTAATGATAATGATGATTATTGTGATCTGTACAGTGATAACTCTAGTATATTTATTGATGATGATGATGGTGGTAAGGGGAGTGATCAGTGGCTACAGTGTTATACATGGTGGTAAATGTACAGTAGGTGTACAGGTAGTAATAACGCTGTGTGTGTATATGTCATGAAACTGGAAAGTATGTGCGTTGCTGATATATATTAGTGCGCTGCATATAAAAGGTGACCTTGTGCACTTTATGCTGAACTGTAGTTAATATACAGCCTACATTGATCCATATATATATATATATATATATATATATATATATATATATTGGGAGTCACATATTGGGGAATAGTGAATGTTTAATACAGAATGTCCACTACAGCTACATATATGTATTAGTAGCTGTAGTAGAGATTCTGTATTGAACATTCACTATTCCCCAACATGTGACTCCCCAGCTGTTACAAAACTACAACCCCTATCAGCCACGACAGCCGGAGCACGATGGGAGTTTGCAGCAGCTGCAGAGCCAGGAGTTGGGGGAGACTTCTGCGGATGATACACTTCTTGGTTTAGAGGACACAGTGGATACAATGGTCTGACTGTATGTGTATGGTATATATGAGATGTGTATGTATGTATGTATGTATGTATGTATGTATGTATGTATGTGTATGGTATATATGAGATGTGTATGTATGTGTATGGTATATATGAGATGTGTATGTATAGGGATGGTATATATGAGATGTGTATGTGTATGTATGGTGATGGTATATATGAGGAATGACGATGGTTATACTGGTGGGAGTATAGGGGTGATCACACTGTGTATGTATACTAGTAGTAGTGTATAGGAGATAGAAGTAGTTATTATATTATGTTATAGGAGTGTATGTGCACTGTACAATTTATATTTTACGATATAAGAATTACATGCAGTGATGACATAACATGGTAATGGTATGAGAGGAGCTATAGATTGTATCATATGTGTATTCTGTATATGTGATGTGATTCTGTGCAGTCATAATATAGTAAGTAATGACAGAAGTGAAGCTATAGATCAGTGAGAATAGTAATTGTATCATGTGTATTCTGTATATTACATAGTATAGTAATAATGTTAGTGGAGCTATAGATCAGTGAGTATAGTAATTGTATTATATGTATAATCTGTATATGTGGTGTTATTATGTGCAGTCATAGTATAGTAACTAATGATATAAGTGGAGCTATATATCAGAGGGTATAGTAATTGTATCATATGTGTATTCTGTATATCACATAGTACAGTAATGATATTAGTAGAGCTATATATCAGTGGATATAGGAATTTGACCATCTGTGTATTCTGTATATATATGGTGTCATTCTGTGCAGTGATCACATACTGTAGTAATGATAGAAGTGAAGCTATGTATAAGTGGGTATAGTAATTGTATCATATGTGTATTCTGTATATGTGATGTGATTCTGCGCAGTCATAGTATAGTAAGTAGTGACAGAAGTGAAGCTATGTATCAGTGAGTATAGTAATTGTATATGTGTATTCTGTATATCACATAGTTCAGTAATGATATGAGTGGAGCTATAGATCAGTGAGTATAGTAATTGTATTATATGTGTATTCTGTATATCACATAGTACAGTAATGATATGAGTAGAGCTATGTGTAAGTGGGTATAGTAATTGTATCATATGTGTAATCTGTATATGTGATGTGATTCTGTGCAGTCATAGTATAGTACATAATGCAGTGATGACATAACATAGTAATGGTATGAGAGGAGCTATAGATTGTATCATATGTGTAATCTGTATATCACATAGTTCAGTAATGATATGAGTGAAGCTATAGATCAGTGAGTATAGTAATTGTATCATATGTGTAATCTGTATATTACATAATATAGTAATAATGTTAGTGGAGCTATAGATCAGTGAGTATAGTAATTGTATATGTGTATTCTGTATATCACATAGTACAGTAATGATATGAGTGAAGCTATGTATCAGTGAGTATAGTAATTGTATATGTGTATTCTGTATATCACATAGTACAGTAAAGACAGTCATAGTATAGTAAGTAAGGACAGAAGTGAAGCTATGTATCAGTGAGTATAGTAATTGTATCATATGTGTATTCTGTATATGTGGTGTAAGGATTGTGTGCAGTGATCATATAGTATAGTGGAGCTATGTATAGGTAGGTGTAGTAACTGTATGATATGGGTCTTGTGTATATCTGGTGTGAGGATTGTGTGCAGTGATCGCCCTGTATACATACTATGGCTATGTTCACACTACTGTATATTTCAGTCAGTATTGTGGTCCTCATATTGCAACCAAAACCAGGAGTGGATTAAAAACACAGAAAGGATCTGTTCACACAATGTTGAAATTGAGTGGATGGCCGCCATATAACAGTAAATAACGGCCATTATTTCAATATAACAGACGTTGTTCTAAAATAACAGCAAATATTTGCCATTATATGGCGGCCATCCACTCAATTACAACATTGTGTGAACAGAGCCTTTCTGTGTTTTCAATCCACTCCTGGTTTTGGTTACAATATGAGGACCACAATACTGACTGAAATATACCTAGTGTGAACCCAGCCATAGTATAGGTGATAGTGCTGTGTGTAGGAGTATACATACTATAGGTGATAGTGCTGTGTGTAGCAGTATACATATATACATCCTATAGGTGATAGTGCTGTGTGTAGGAGTATACATATATACATCCTATAGGTGATAGTGCTGTGTGTAGGAGTATACATATATACATACTATAGGTGATAGTGCTGTGTGTAGGAGTATACATATATACATACTATAGGTGATAGTGCTGTGTGTAGCAGTATACATATATACATACTATAGGTGATAGTGCTGTGTGTAGTATACATACTCTAGGTGGTAGTGCTGTGTGTAGCAGTATACATATATACATACTATAGGTGATAGTGCTGTGTGTAGTATACATACTATAGGTGATAGTGCTGTGTGTAGGAGAATACATATATACATACTATAGGTGATATTGCTGTGTGTAGGAGAATACATATATACATCCTATAGGTGATAGTACTGTGTGTAGCAGTATACATATATACATACTATAGGCGGTAGTGCTGTGTGTAGGAGTATACATATATACACACTATAGGTGATAATGCTGTGTGTAGCAGTATACATGTATACATACTATAGGTGGTAGTGCTGTGTGTAGGAGTATACATATATACATACTATAGGTGGTAGTGCTGTGTGTAGCAGTATACATATATACATACTATAGGTGATAGTGCTGTGTGTAGGAGTATACATATATACATACTATAGGTGATAATGCTGTGTGTAGGAGTATACATATATACATCCTATAGGTGATAGTGCTGTGTGTAGTATACATACTATAGGTGGTAGTGCTGTGTGTAGGAGTATACATATATACATACTATAGGTGATAATGCTGTGTGTAGCAGTATACATGTATACATACTATAGGTGATAGTGCTGTGTGTAGGAGTATACATACTATAGGTGATAATGCTGTGTGTAGCAGTATACATGTATACATCCTATAGGTGATAGTGCTGTGTGTAGGAGTATACATATATACATCCTATAGGTGATAGTGCTGTGTGTAGGAGTCTAGGTGGTCTGGTACATAGCAGGGAGCAGCACTGGGCCTTGCTCTGGCTGGCTGCACGCTTCATTAGGTTGTCTTGTCAGTTTCCCTTGGCCGAGCATATTCAGAGCTCAGTGCACATTGCTTTGTGGCCAGGCTGCTTGCACACAGCGTCCATCTCCCTCTCTGTAATATCCTCCTCTATATATATATGTGCTCCTATAACATACAAACCTGGCCTTATCCCATAGTGTCTCATTATACAGGAGATGCCCCCTGTGCTCTCACTGACCTCTCTGGTTGCCAAAGGAATTGGTGCAGGAAAAGGCCCAATGTATGAACTGTGTTTTTTCCCCCTTCCATAAAGATTTCATTATACAACAGTAAGGGGTTAATGTTTTGTGTGGGCTAATGTTGTTTCTATAGGATTCGGGAGGCGTGAGGCAAGGGTTAATTGACTGTGTGCATTCACTCTGAATTAAAGGGGAATCAATGGCGGTGACTGCATGGGGTGCAAGTGCTCGCCTCTAGTGGGGAGAATAAGCTTGGCAGTGTAAAGGTTAATGAGATGGTGACTGCAGCAAGGGGGAAGGTGGTGCCTTCTGTTCTAGAAGAGCTCTATGTACTTTGTCAACTCATTTGACTCTTCCCATGTTTTGTTTTCCCTGTTGATATCAATGTCAATAAACATAATGCTATAATAAATACAAAAAGAATACAATTGTTTGCATTGTTCTATAGAGGTGATATTAATAGGGCTGATAGATAGATGTAACTGTGTGTAACTGCTATTTGTTTAGTTCATCCTCTTATTAGTGTTTATAAATCCTGTAATATGATTATTATCTACTACTAGAGTGTAATAAGAGTGTCTCCTGGGAACTGCTTGCTGGTTACTGTAGGCACAGCCAGAACAAACCAAGCCCCATAGCTAGGAAACTGGCAGGGACACAAGGGGTTAACTGAGATGTTCTGTCTCAATTTTATGCAATGTGTAATAGGATTATAATAGGAAATCATGAGATTGTGATAGGAATGTTGGAAAATTATTTGTAAAAAAATTTAAAAACAAATATAAAACCATTAATAATTATAATAATAATACATATTAGTACTACTACTACTACTACTACTACTACTACTACTACTACTACTAATAATAATAATAATGTATTATTGTTATTATTATCATTACTAATATGTATTATCATTATTATTGGGTTTATATATATATATATTTTTAAATTATTAATTATTATTGATTTATAATAATAATAATAATAATAATAATAATAATAATAATAATAATCTTTGTATTTAACATATAGGACCCAAAACTTTAGACTGGCTGTGATGCAGACATGGCCGAACCATTACCTTATGTAACTTTAAGGGGTTAATCTAGATTTGAACTAATTTGTTCAAACTTTTGATTAACCCCCTAAAATTCCATAAGTTGTTGCGGCCATGTCCACGTCACGTTGCAACCTAAAGCTTTCAGTCCTAAAACCATAGGCTGGAACTTTAAAAAAAAAAATAAAAAATTGCCATCCAACAAGTCTTGCTAGAACCTAGGTTAGCTTAGAGCTCTGCTGTGCAGGGGACATAAAGCTATTTGAGCAAATTACAAGGATAGCTCAGGGGCACAAATGAAATCAACACATTAATTGCCTCCAAAATGAAGATTTATACCTCATTTTCTCCAAGAAATCATTATCTTCTTGAGAAAGTGACCTACAACGTGAAAGGATCGGGGATCTTAAACAATTAGGAAATTCAGCTGTTGCACAAATATTTAAAAAAAGAAAATAAAAAATTGAATTGTGCCATTTGTGGTACAACCGGACGCTAAGTTGTAAATAAGTTTGCTTTACTTTTTAGTATTCCGTGATACATTTCATACCCTTTCTATGTTAGCGGCATACGGGGTTAATTCTATGTAGTCTCTGTCATGTTAGCGTTGGGCCGAACTGATAATAATTCCATCAATGACAATTGTTTACTATAGAACTAAGCCTGTGAGATGTAGCAGTGCTGATCCTGTCACTTGGCCAGACCAGTAGGTCAACATAGTAAGTTATTTGATGCACTATCTCGGAAGTAAGCAAACTCAGCTCTGCTACATCTACGTATGGTCTAGGACGTACAAAATAAGCCTATAGCTCCCTCTACAATATAGGTTATGGATAGATTATGGATTCCTCGAAGGATTTATTATACTTAATTGTTCTTTTACCATTCAAATATTTGACAACTTTGATCAATTTTACACTCAGTTCATAATTCATATAAGAACAAGATTCCGGGGCCTCCCTCTACCCCCATTCCAGAAAAAAAAAAAAAAAAGTTTCTTGTCGACTTTTAAAGCTTATTGCACTTATTTCGTATGAATGCGGCCGAGCCTGTTTGAACTGAACTGTTGTCTCCTTGCTGACAAATGAAGATCCCCTTCGGGTGTTATGTGATCTGGAGTGGCTAGTTGCCTGTTTAACTTGTTTCCTTGCAAAGTATGGTAAAGAGGAGTGGGCTTTTACCAACACTAGAGCCTGTCCTTCATCTTGTCATGTAACCCAATACCGCTTCCTGTCCAGCATCTGACCCCTCTACGCTGCTCCACCTATGCTTACCACTGGAGGAGCTCCCTATAAACAGCCATGTTTCATTAACTCTTTGGCGGACAACCCCTCTAATGGAGTTGTACATGGTCTTCAACCGTCATTCTCTCCTGTTCCGAATGATTGTATTTGGATTATTTGTGATACTTGACTACGATCAGCCTTACGCCACAGCTTATTGACTCTGATCTCTCAATTTTACAGTGAAAACTTTTCGAAAGTTGAATTAAAAAAAAAAAAAAAATCAAAAATGATTCTATAGATAACCTAACTAACCTGCATCTCATTGATTACTGACAAGTAGGCCAATACTAAATAATATCATCTATTGGTTTCCAAAAACTTGACTACTTGAAAAAGTAGTGATCCTTGTATTTTTTTCCCCTAGTCAAGCAGGTTCGCTTGGGTAGAAGTAAAATATCAAGGCCCTAAAAAAAAAAAAAAATGCTTCATAACTTTTTATTTTTTGATTGTAATTTTTTTCCCCTGCAAAGTTCAGAACAGCTCAGGTTCCCATTGCCCTCTGGCTACACAGGAGTTAATTTGTCTATTTCATAAGTTACAGATGAGGAATATGTTACTGGACGTTCTCAAATTGGCAATTAAAGTGATAAATGACAATATGGTAACAATAAGAAGCAAGTGACTTTTTTCATTATTTCACGGCCATATTTAAAACAGAGCTTGTAGTTTTTTAGGTTTTTCTCTTTTTGTACAATTATTCTCACCGTAGTAGTAGTTTTATCCCAACCTAAAATCTTTAAATTTTTTATTTATTGTCTCACATGACTTAGTAATTCTAAAAAGAAAGTTAGAATTAAAATCCTGACAGCATAGTTATGATCTATACATTCTGCTGGGTTTCTAATGTACTGTGATTTCTAATACACTGTTATATAGACTATTGTGTTATAAAATATAACTGCATAGAACTGTGCAATGTTATTGTAACTTTTAATGTGAATTGGTTTTAAAACTATGTATATATATATATATATATATATATATATATGTTTTTCACAGGTGTAGCATAACATAAAAACTTATAAATTGAACATATTACTTTTATCTGTAACCATAGCAAAAAAAATTATAAATTGCGCGCTGTGATATCACTGTTAGTTGACTTACTTAGTTTTGCTGTATCTTAAAAAAGTAATTGTGGAAATTATGACCATTTAGATTCATACTTTGACATGATAGACACTAATCTAAAGCTTCACGTTAAAAAAGTAGCTGCGTCAGGAATCAGTCACGTACAACGCTGATATACAAAAGCAAAGGATGAATTCCGAGATAATAAAATAATAAGGATAATAATAATATATTTATAGTACAAGATCTAGTTTTGTTCCTCATTCATTTAGCAGTTACAATAAGTTTAGGGTGTTATTGTAAATATTTGCAAAAGAAAAAAAATTTAATTTAAAATGTAAACACTTTTAAAAAAATAACTGTAAAGAAAATAACTTTTTAATTTAATGTTATTATTATTATTTTTTTTTTATTATATTGTAGACAATTGACTTCAAACTATAATAAGCCATAGTGCCGAATGACAAACGCTAGGCTATAATAATAATAATAATAATACAATAATAAAATCGCTACTTTTTGACAATTTTACTTGTCACCTTTAACTATTCCAAATGGAAAAAGTTCCAAAAAGTAGAGCGAAATAAGATTATAATCGCATTGGTCATTGCTCAAGGTATATTTACAGTAGGCCATAGTGTCAGTTTTCCAATACAGAAATGTACGCGCGGGGGATAAGCGTCGTGACTGTACATACTTCTAGATTGTGAGACGTTTTTATGCTTATGTTGTGTAATAGGATATTTACTTAGACGACTCAGGAGACAACTTTGAGCTATCAAACATATCTATGGTAAAACAATAGTTAATGTGTTTATCAGCTTTAAAGTTATAAGAACATAGCCGGACATTATTAGTTATTTATATAGTGCCGTCATCTTCCATGGCCCTGTACAAGACGTAGAAGATTGTTGGCAGACGAAGACCACCTGGCCCATCTAGTCCGCCCGCATATTATTTCCTTTATTATCTAAGGGTAGATATATGTTTAACCCATTCACTTACAGTTTTTTTTACCAACTGCATCTGCTGGAACTTTCTTCCAAGCATCTACTACTCTTTCAATGATAAAATAATAATATAATAAATAATAATGATATAATTGCCAAAGCAAAAACTGCAAACAACATAGTAAAAGTCATGAAGTTCTCCCCCATGTGAGCTTACACTTTAAGCTGGGTTCACACACTGTATACTTCAGGCAGTATTTGGTCCTCAAGTCAGGTCCTCATAGCAACCAAAACCAGGAGTGGATTGAAAACACAGAAAGGCTCTGTTCACACAATGTTGAAATTGAGTGGATGGCCGTCATATAACGGTAAATAACTGCCATTATTTCAATATAACAGCCGTTGTTTTAAAATAACAGCAAAAATTTGCCATTAAATGACGGCCATCCACTCAATTACAACATTATGTGAACATAGCCTTTCTGTGTTTTCAATCCACTCCTGGTTTTGGTTGCTATACAGCCTCACAAATACAGCCTCAAATATACATAGTGTGAACCCAGCCTAATGCCGTGATATTGATAGGTGTTACGTAATATAGGGATAACTAGGGTGAATATGTGGCGGTATTCATATATGTATATGGTGGAGTTTATTGGAGAACAGACTGTCCATAGTGATTTACAGACTGTCTATAGCAGTTATGTACAGTATATATGGTGGTATACAGTATATGTGGTGGTGTACAGCATATGTGCTGGTGTACAGTATATGTGGTGGTGTACAGATATGTGCTGGTGTACAGTATATGTGCTGGTGTACAGTATATGTGGTGGTATAGAGTATATGTAGTGGTGTACAGCATATGTGCTGGTGTACAGTATATGTGCTGGTGTACAGTATATGTGCTGGTATACAGTATATGTGCTGGTGTACAGTATATGTGGTGGTTTACAGCATAAGTGGTGGTGTACAGTATATGTGCTGGTATACAGTATATGTGCTGGTATACAGTATATGTGCTGGTGTACAGTATATGTGCTGGTATACAGTATATGTGGTGGTGTACAGTATATGTGGTGGTGTACAGCATATGTGGTGGTGTACAGTATATGTGCTGGTATACAGTATATGTGGTGGTATACAGTATATGTGGTGGTGTACAGTATATGTGCTGGTGTACAGTATATGCGGTGGTGTACAGTATGTGTGCTGGTGTACAGTATATGTTCTGGTGTACAGTATATGTGCAGGTGTACAGTATATGTTTCAGCATTTAAAGGGATATTACAGCTAAATTAAACTAAGTTTATTGATTTTATATTGAAAAGTATAAATACTTTCTGTATTAGTTCTTCTTAGTTTTCAAAATCCCTTTAAATGAGTGTTTACATCCATGGGATACAAATCTGCCCTTGTCATGCGATGGTCATAAACAGCTATGGAAGTCGTGGATGTATCCATCTGGATATATCTTTATCCAATATTCAATGACAGCAAACAGAGATCTTGAAAGCGGTATTAATATAATCTTCATTTACAATAACTGGAATATCCCTTTAAGTAGTTAACTCGTTTCGTAATTGTTATTATTCCAGTCATTTTTGCCAATACTGTTATAATTATGAAAACCGCATCAAAGCCAAATGGGGAAATATTTCTAGAGGACACACAAAAAAAAACAACAAAAAAAAAAAACAAACGAGGTAACAAGCCAAATTCCTATAGGGGAAAGCAGAGCAATGATCAAAAAAAGTGAACTTGTCATGAAACTTTCTATAAAAAAAATAACTATTAATCAAAGTTATATGACTAGAACATCAAAGCGGCTGTGTGGAGACAGAAGTGATAAGAGATCTCGCTGATATCCTCTACGTATCCTCGACATTCGCTAATAGTTTGGAAGACGCTTTGGGTTATTTCGGAGTCTTCGGCATTTTTGTGATCTTCCTAAGAAAACGTTTAGATCTGATATGTCGAGTTTTTTTAAATTAATTTTATTGGTTTAAGAAAATAAACAACAATTAGTCAATTTGTGTAGTTGAAAAAAACAAAACAAAAAAAAACCAGGTCCTAATGGAAACATATGCCGTAAAGAGCTATTACCGGATTCCAAAATATTCCCAGAATGTAAACGGTGGGAGGTTTGCTTCATTAGGTCTTATCTAGTGAGCCAAGCATGGGGCCCTTCACATACCCCCATAACAGATGTCTGTATATAGACCAGGGGTAGGGAACCTTGACTCTCCAGCTGTTGCAAAACTACAATTCCCAGCATGCCTGGACAGCCTTCGGCTGTCCAGGCATGATGGGAGTTGTAGTTTTGCAACAGCTGGAGAGCCAAGGATCCCTACCCCTGATGTAGACAGAATATAGAAACATAGGGGGAGATTTATCAAACATGGTGTAAAGTGAAACTGTCTCAGTTGCCCCTAGCAACCAATCAGATTCCACCTTTCATTTTCCAAAGAGTCTGTGAGGAATGAAAGGTGGAATCTGATTGGTTGCTAGGGGCAACTGAGCCAGTTTCACTTTACACCATGTTTGATAAATCTCCCTTTCGGCTCTCCAGGCATAGAAACATAGGGGGAGATTTATTGAACCTGGTGTAAAGTGAGACAGGCTCAGTTGCCCCCAGCAACCAATCAGATTCCACCTTTCATTCCTCACAGACTCTTTGGAAAATGAAAAGTGGAATCTGATTGGTTGCTAGGAGCAATTGAGCCAGTTTCACTTTACACCATGTTTGATAAATCTCCCCCTTACTTTTAGGCTATGTTCACACTGCGTATGAATCCGTACGCAGGTCTTACGCTGCCGTACATGTGCGGCTGAAACTACAGGCGTGGGAAAAATAGAGATGCGGCCGGATGCGTACGAACCGCGAACATACGCCCGTAGTAGAGTTATGCTTCCCTAGCTTGTTTCGAAGCGATCTGAGGCAGGTCATTTACTTGGAAATCTTCGCCCAGCCCCGTAAACCACGCAGAACCTTTTGGATCGAAAAATCAAGTTCAATTTGGCTGAAATAAGTACTCCGAACCACATGGAAATCCACGGCCGTGAGTTTTCAACATTTCCGTCCTCAAACAATGGTCTTGTTCATTTTTCACGGCGCCGTATACGATCCGGCCGTAAGCTCATAGGCAGTGTGCACTGTGCGGGCGTATATCGTATACTTTCAAGCGAACGCATCAACCTCAAAACTTCGTGCGTATATTCGCGGTCCGCACTACGGACGGATTCATACGCAGTGTGAACATAGCCTAATATTGATTTTCCAGGCTTTGTCCACCCAGAGCTTTCTCTTTTTTAGGACTATTGCAGGGTAGGTGAAGAAGCTATTGACAATACCCAGGGTGAGTGGTCCATAGTTATTTGACCCCGGGGGCTTTGGGGGCCAGGGTCACCCTTTTCAGAGGCAGTGACATTAGCACTGAGCTACTCCTGTAGTCCTCCAGGGCAGTAACATTAACATAGCGTCTTTTGTGCTCACTGAATAATCAGTGGCATGAAAGCTGTGAACGTTACACGACGTGCAGGCACAGGAACAGGTTACCTTCTGCTTGTAGAGCCATTGGCAAGAATAAAAAAAAAAAGAATAAAACCTTTGTGGACGTAAGTAAAACTGATCAGGCATAGACGCTGTAGATGACAGAATACAACATATGGTGACGTGGAGCCAAACTGTGATAAATTCCCCACCATAGTGTCTATGGAACAGGAATTCCTTATTTATGACCGAATCCTAAATGCCAATGTGTGTTTACTTAGAGAGCAGTCTATCTATCTATCTATCTATCTATTTATCTATCTATCTATCTATCTATCTATCTATCTATTTATCTATCTATCTATCTATCTATCTATCTATTTATCTATCTATCTATCTATCTATCTATCTATCTATCTATTTATCTATCTATTATCTATCTATCTATCTATCTATCTATCTATCTATCTCCTATCTATCTATTTATCTATCTATTGTCTATCTATCTATCTATCTATCTATCTATCTATTTATCTATCTATTATCTATCTATCTATCTATCTATCTCCTATCTATCTATCTATCTATCTATCTATCTATCTATCTATTATCTATCTATCTATCTATCTATCTATCTCCTATCTATCTATCTATCTATCTATCTATCTCCTATCTATCTATCTATCTATCTATCTATCTATCTATCTCCTATCTATCTATCTATCTATCTATCTATCTATCTATCTCCTATCTATCTATCTATCTATCTATCTATTATCTATCTATCTATCTATCTATCTATCTATCTCCTATCTATCTATCTATCTATCTATCTATCTATCTATTATCTATCTATCTCCTATCTATCTATCTATTTATCTATCTATTATCTATCTATCTATCTATCTATTATCTATCTATCTCCTATCTATCTATCTATCTATCTATCTCCTATCTATCTATCTATCTATCTATTATATATCTATTTATCTATCTATCTATCTATCTATCTATCTATCTATCTCCTATCTATCTATCTCCTATCTATCTCCTATCTATCTCCTATCTATCTATCTATCTATCTATCTATCTATCTATCTATCTATCTATCTATTTTCTATCTATCTATCTATCTATCTATCATCTATCTATCTATCTATCTATCTATCTCCTATCTATCTATCTATCTATCTATCTATCTATCTATCTCCTATCTATCTATCTATCTATCTATCTATCTATCTATTATCTAACTATCTATCTATCTATCTATCTATCTATCTCCTATCTATCTATCTATTTATCTATCTATTATCTATCTATCTATCTATCTATCTATCTATCTATCTATCTATTATCTATCTATCTCCTATCTATCTATCTATCTATCTATCTATCTCCTATCTATCTATCTATCTATCTATCTATCTATCTATCTATTTTCTATCTATCTATCTATCTATCTATCTATTATCTATCTATCTATCTATCTATCTCCTATCTATCTATCTATCTATCTATCTATCTCCTATCTATCTATCTATCTATCTATCTATCTATCTATCTATTTTCTATCTATCTATCTATCTATCTATCTATTTTCTATCTATCTATCTATCTATCTATCTATCTATCTATCTATTTTCTATCTATCTATCTATCTATCTATCTATCTATCTATCTATCTATCTCCTATCTATCTATCTATCTATCTATTTTCTATCTATCTATCTATCTATCTATCTATCTATCTATCTATCTATCTATCCATCCATCCATCCATCCATCCATCTCCATGATTGGAGCCTACAATTCTTGTCGCAGAACATGAACACTATAGCGGGTGGCACTATAGAGGTATATCACTTTTTCAATGTTATGATCACACTAGATGGATCTATCTAACTCTAAAAATAACTGCTTCATTCATTATTCTATATAGATCTTATACACTGCAATATCTTTATATAAGTTGGCAGGTGAGGACCTATCTAGATCATGGTACATTGGCTTCTTTACATTTCCCTTGCCTCCCCCCCCTCCCCCTCTTTTTGTAAAGAAAAATAAAAAATACCAACACAGCTCTGCTACATATACCGTCCCACACTCCAACACATGCCTACAAAATGTGGTGACTAATTTTGTCCACTACCATCCAAATCCCTCCCATCCCCTCAATGGGTCTTTTCATCCTAAAACTATATTATAACTTGAGACTAGGAATACTTATCCCATTACACAACTTGCTCCAATGCGTTGGCCTGGCTGGAACGGCACTTTATCTCTCTCCTGCTGCCATATTTTAATGATCAGTCCAAAGTATGAAAGGTAGTGAAAGGCATATGTCAAAAATAGGGGGGTCGGCAGGCTTCTCACGCATTGTCGGCCCATATCGGTCGCTGCCAAAATATCTAATCCCGCTAGACTAATTCATCTTTGCCGAAATTCTTGAGTGAAATTAATATATTCTTCAAAACACTGAACCCATTGCGGGATGGAGTAATATAGTATCGGCGGTGATAGAGCCAACTCCAAAGACTTGTATTTCTGTCTGGTTCCTCTTTGTATTCTACTTTATGCAAACATATAGTACAGAAAGAAAACCTTACATTGTGTACACATCAGGTGGTTAGAGGCAATAAAATAACTTTATGATGAGTTATGTGGCAGCACAGTTGGTGCTACCTTGTACTGACATCTCACTTTGTTTTTTAAAGGGCAACTCCAGAGAATTTTTTTTTTGTTTATTTCAAATCAACTGTTGGCAGAAAGTTTGTAATTTACTTCTATAAAAAAATCTTATATCTTCCACTACTTATCAGCTGCTGTATGTCCTGCTGGAAGTGGTGTATTCTTTCCAATCTGGAGAGCAGAAGAGGGTTTTCTATGGGGATTTGCTACTGCTCTGGACAGTTCCTGACATAGACAGAAGTGGCGGCAGAGAACACTGTGTCAGACTGGAGAAAAAACACCACTTCCTGCAGGACATAAAGCAGCTGATAAGTACTGGACGACTGGAGATTTTTTAATTGAATTAAATTACAAATCTTTGGCACTTCCTGACACCAGTTGATTTGAAAAAAACATTTTTTTCACTGGCGTAGCCCTTTAAGTAATGGCTATTGACATAGAATTAGCCTTTTTATATGGGCTCAGTTGTCACTGAGGTTTCTGCGGTGTAACAGAGAGGAAAGGATTCTTTACTGTAAAAGCAGCAAGTCCATATAGGACTCTGCCACATGATGTTGTAATGGGTGAGTCATTGACCAAATTCGAGAGGGACCTGTATGTTTTTTTTTTTAAATATAATATTACAAAATATGGGTACTAGATTCTGATATTTGTTGATTCTGCCATATTTGGACTTGAACAATCACAAGGCCTCCTAGTCGGAGGTCGAGGGTCCAATATGACCACTAGCACTGTGAGGCTGTGAGGCCTGGGGAATAGAGCCCCCTTAGGGACCTGACTAAATTTCACTTTTTAAAATGTTTTAAATATTTTTGATAAATTTTTCAGTAAGCTTTTTAAGTAATTGAATAAAAGTTTTAGTCAGGTGCCTTAGGGGGCTTTATTCCTGGGGACAGGTGTTAGTGGTTATATTTGGACTTGGGACGGAAGTTTATGGGGCAGTTGGCATCTGCCTCATAAGGGCTTTTTGTCTTTTTCTGGAGTAACACAATAGGATTATCGGTTGAATTTGCTGGATGTCTTATCGACTGGAAATATTATTGATCACACTAACCTTCCTTATATGCAGGGCTTTGTCTCTTTATAAACTCCAAAACGACAACAACAACATGTCAGGACTAAAGGTGCCCATACACCTTAGATTAAAGTTGATTAAAGTGGATTATTTCCACCTGAAAAATAATTCGTCAGGTGAACTATAACAGTTGTCAGTAGTTGAATGATACACTGTTATCATCTGAAAATACGAAGGCCATGTGGGAACTTTTAGAACATTAAAAGGGTGCTCCAGTCGGGACCCCATTTTTTGCATAGCCGGGGAGGAAGTGGGTGAAAACAATAACATCCGCTTACCTCCCTGGCTCCAGTGCTGGCACCTGCTCCTGTCCCCCAGTTCATGGCTGCTTCATGGTCTTGATACGGGATTTGAGACATGAAGTGGCAGCCCCGATTAGCCATGGCTTAGGCCCGCTTGGCAGAGGTGGGTACATCTCAAGTCTTGTCTCAAGACCAGGAAGAGGCTGTATACTGGAGGACTGGAGTAGCGGAATGCAGTGTCGGACTGGGGTATCTGGGGCCCACCAGAGGAAATGATCCTGTGGGGCCTACCAATGAAGAACCAATGAGAAACAACATGTCAGTCAGTGTTTGTGCAGGTTCTAAAGCTGGGGGCCCATCGGAGGATTCTTCGGTCCTCTGGTGCTCCAGTCCGACACTGGCGGAATGCCAGTGGCAGGGAGGTAAGTGGATGTTATTGTGTTCATCCACCCCTCCCTGGGCATTACTGAAAAAGGGGTCCCTAACATAATACCCCTGGTACTTATACATGTTCAATAACTTAGGTCATTGTTAGGCGAACACTTTTCTCCTGTCCTCATCATACACACAAATGTTTAGACTGGCCGATCGTTCATGTGTCCCCTATAGGGGGCGGTAAGCCTCAGCCAGACTGCTCTGGCACCAGCTTATCCCTCCGAAACAAAATGGTAGGGCAGTCAAAATCTATCATGCCCGGTGAGGAGATGGGACACCTTATAATGTCGGCTGAACCCACCGCCAATGACGAGTGGGACCAACTTTAGTAAAAGGTGTATGGGCACCATAAGACGTGCACAGCCCCCATATTCCAGAAAGAGAGTCTAGTGGTATTTACTAACTACAGGTTTTGCATTTCCCCCTATAAGGTTCTCTCTCTATGGGTGCGTGCACACTACAGAATACGGGCACAAAGGCCGATGCGGATTCCATTGCTGCACACATCTCCGCCCGTGCCATAAACACCATTTTGTGGGCGGGCCGATTCCGCCGTCCTCCGAAAGAATTGACATATCAATTCTTTCGACGGACGGCGGAATCTGTCTGTGCCTAGAATGGAGTCTATGGCACAGGCGAAGAAATGCGTGCCTGCGAGCAGGGGCCAGCGATGGAAACCTCAGCGGCCTTTACGCGCGTATTTCATAGTGTGCATGCATCCTATCTTTGCAGGCCTATATCCATAAAGTTTTTTCTTTTTGTGATTGCATGATTACTGCTAATGTTATTGTTTTGGGTTTGGCCATGACCAAGTACAACATTTGCCTGGAGTTTGTGTGTTCTTCCCATGTTTGCATTGGTTTCCTCTGGTTCCTCCTATCTACAGATGGTTTTAACTGGCCCCATAATGAATGGAAGTTATTAGTATTGGAAATAAATTCCCTACATAATGATGTCCTAGCACTCTCTATGTGAGGCCGGGGCTCTGTGATGGTTTCGGACACATAACTGTCGTACAACTTTTTACTTTGGCTTTTATTCACGTCACATTATCCAAGTTGTGCAATCCATCCCTGCCCGGCCATTGAACTAAGTGGGGGTAATAAAAATAAATTGCGCTGGCTTTTTAGAAATTTTTTACTGAAGCCATCTAGATGATCCTGGAGCCCATGCATTTATGCATCGCTGGCTTTTACTTTCCATTTCTTGAGAAGAGCAGCTATGAAATAAACATTGTAGGATGCTGGAGCTTTATTGACTTTCTGTAGTGACAAAACATTGTCCTTGCTCTGTGGCCCTTTCACAATGCATTCGCGCTTAGTGATGTTGCTTTGACTTAGTGAAGGTTGAAAAGCTTTTGGTTTCTATTTTTTTTTTCTATAATTGTAAAATAGTACAGAGCCGGGAAAAGCAACAGATTCACTAAACTTAGTGACCTTTACAAGCTTAGAGAAGACCATTCGGAGTATTACCGGGTCAACGTCCGGGGTCCTTAGATACTAGGATACATACGGTAAAATTCCAAGGGTCAGATTAGGAAATATTTTGGATCATTAGACACCCATAAAATTCTATCTATCTATCTATCTATCTATCTATCTATCTATCTATCTATCTATCTATCTATCTATCTATCTCCTATCTATCTATCTCCTATCTATCTATCTATCTATCTATCTCCTATCTATCTATCTATCTATCTATCTATCTATCTATCTATCTATCTATCTATCTATCTATCTATCTATCTATCTATCTTTCAAGGATAGTAGTAGAAATAAAGCACTAGTACCATATTACATATGATCCCATTGGTTCTCTTGTATCCTTCTTTTACGTCTGAAGTTAGTTATATGGTAGTTTTGTCTGGATTATAAACTCATTTGTAAATCTTTGGTAGGTTTTAGTAGGCCATTCATATTCCTTAAAGAGACACTAACCATGAAATTAGTCTCATTAACAATTTGCTGTGCTATGGGATACAGTCTACTGGTTCCTGTATCAGTCATTTCAGGCTATCCAGAAAATATCTGCCCCCAATGACCTCTACTTTATTTTATGTATCTCACCAGAAACGTTTACCTAGATATATGTAAATTATACAAGTAACTCTTTTTAGGTTAGTGTCCCTTTAAGGCAGTTTTGCAGTAGCTAGTCTATTTTGTGATCCAAGTCTCCTATATAGGCTTATAATAGATAGAAATAATAAAAAAGTAAGGTAGCTATAAATGTGGCCACAAACTTAAAATGATATTGTCACCCACCCCTTACTCTATCCACAAATTTAAGATGCTACACATTCCATATTTAGCTATATAAAACATGTCTGTGTCTTCTTTCTGCTCTAAAATCGCCTAATTTCATTGGTGGACAGTGTCACCTAGGCGGGGAGATTGGGCCCAACTGTTGTGAAGCCCCGCCTAGGTGACACTGTTTACCCATGAAATGAAGCGTGAATAAGGTGGGGGTAACATTATCAATTTAAGGCATTCCTCCAAGGTTACTCCTGTCCTGTCAATTAGACTAGGATTCCCGCATGATACTCGCAGGGTGTTGTAGGGTTGTCTCAGCAACTGTACTGCCTAGTGCACTGCCTGTGCCTCTCATCAGTGGTTCACAACATCAGTTGGGAAACATGCATTCTCAACTAAGCTGAGCGTGTATATTTTTCAGTGAATAGTGGGAGCTAAACCTCTCCAGGTTCCTGATCACCCCTCCCCTGGGTTTATTTCCAATGAGAACAAAGGATTGAGCAGGATGTCCTCCAACATGTCAGAACTGATGTGCCCTGACAGCTGCTGTCAGAGAGGAGACCACCATACACTATAAGCAGGCAGTCCTTGTAGATCAGATAGTTGTCAGCCGAACTTTGCTATTTTGGCAGCAGCGGCCAACCATCTAATGTCCAAGGGGGCCACCTGACTCTCCAGTAGCACATGTCGGAGGAGAGAAGGATCATGTTTGTTGGACTTTAACTGCCTGATCCTTTTGTTCTTGCAGAGATAAGTAATTGCCAAAGGAATCTGAAAGTGGCTTTCTTCTCCCTTCATTCATAACACATACATGCTTGGATATGCATGAGGTATAGGAAAAGATAGCCTTCGGAAGAGTCAATGTTTTTCCAACCAACATTTAGCCAGTTTGGCCAACTTTTCCCTCCAAATTTTAAATTGAATGTACCACCAGGTACATTGCTATTTTTTTTTCTACATTAGCAGTCTGCACATGTCGCCAGTGAATTCCCAAGCACCGGCCTGGCACGAAGCACTAGGCGCGGGACCACTGGGACCCAGTGTGACAATCTCCCCTCAGTGATGAGCTCCATTGAATCTAATGGAGCTGCGTTATAGAGGGTAGGGTGTTGGGTAGGGTAGGCCGGTGCTTGGGAATAGACCACCACTGTGTACGGGAACTTTGCGGCAGTTCAAAAAAAGAACCGTGCCACAGGCATCCCCGCACCGACACCAGTTTGTTAATGTAAAAAACCCATAGTGATGTACTTGGTGGTTCATTCACTTTAAAATAATTACAGGACAGATGATAAATGTTAGATTGGGGGTCTTATCCATGTGTCGTCAGACACATATTGGCTGTCAGAACCATCACATCGGGACTTCCCCCTGCTACTAAACGGGGGCTTCTTCTGGACCCGGGCCATACATCCCCTTCTCACCACAGAGAGATTGTGATATATCTTTACCACAGGCATCTTTACCTGTTCAGGTCCGGACAACATCCTGCCACTGAATACCGGCACTTACTAACAGTGGCTGACGACTGTATCAGTATCATCAATACCAATACTCAGGGGACTCCAGTGGTCAGAACCCCCCCAATCTGACACTGTTCATATGGCTAAGTTATTTAAACGTAAAGGAGTGGGAATACTGCTTTAATTTATATAGGTCACAGAATACCCCAGAGATGTCCACCATTCTTATCCCCATCTGAATAGACTAGAGCCTGGTACGTTTATAGGAATATGGTAATATCGTAGTCATTTGCATTTTTTCTATGTCTTAATTCTGTTGTGTCTATCCCCTCAGGAAACTTTCCAGAAAAAAATAGCAATAGCTGAACTTTATGTTTTTCTGCCGTGCAAATGACTAGGAGGCTAAATATACTCGGAGTAGCGCTGCATCTCTGCTATTAGCACGGGTCGTCCATGTCTGGAGTGTTATTGTAATGTTATACCTACTACAAAAATAAAAATGTAGGTCTCCACTATGCATTTGGCTGAAATCTCAGAGGAAGAACCTGGGCGCTTGCATCTGAGTTTATTGGTTTAGCTCCTAAGAGAGAGAGAGCGAGCGAGAGAGAGAGAGAGAGAGAGTATCATTGTTAAGTAGATTTTATGAAAGCAGAGCCGGAGCGCACGTCTTTATTTAACATACACTTTCATCTTTTCAATCTCTATTATTTGTTTTGTTTACCAAGAAATTGCATTAAATACTTCCTTTGTTAGGATCACTTCTAAGAGGTGCTCCATGCAACGTGAAGGAGCTCTGAGGAGACGCCGTTCACTCATTGGACTGTGAGAACGGATACCTCTTTACAACGTCCACGCGCTGCAATTAAATACATAAAAATCTGTCGCCTTCCAAATTCTTCCAACATTCTGTGCCATTTGGGAGTATTAAATCGGCGGAGGAATACGATGACAGATTTTGTTTTTCTACCATAAGGTTGAGTACAAATATGGAGCATACGTGACATATTCCCATTATAATCCTTGAATATAAAGTATACATTTGTTTGCACCTTATGGTGTGACACTGATGTCCGTTAATACACAGAGCTTCTGACGGATCTTGGTTCCCAAGGCTCCCACCATAGATCATTCTAGCCGATGGCAGTAATGGATAGAGGAACAGGAAACTTCCTACTTAAGCTCCCTTCTACTACATAAACAATGGGCGTAATGTTGCGGCTATGGATTTTATCATTCATTTCATCAAGGGGAGCTTTGTGTTTCACTTGTGTGGATGCATGTCATATGCCGCTGTCGAATATGATGTCAACGAAATAATTTCACTCCACACTCACTCTGCTATGTACATAGTTTAATGCTCCGGCTTCCAAGTGGCTAATAGATAATCTAAATAATTCTCTCCGAGATGGAAACATTATAAGAATGTACCTAGCACTGTCAGTGCTGGATCATATATAATGAATGCACTACACTTCTTAGGTCTACAATGTCTTTGTTGATGAATCTACAGTGCCCCCTTCTCCCAGTTAAAAGACCACTGTTCCTTACCACCACTACGAAACTTCCACTTACATTGCTTTATAAAGAATTTACATGCCCTTAAACAGTGGACTCTGATCTGGAAAGCTACAACCAGTGCTGGACTGCCCCCCCCCCCCCAGAGGACCGGAGAATCCTCCGGTGGGCCCCCAGCTTTAGATCCTGCACTAACAATGACTGACATGTTGTTTCTCACTGGTTCTTCATTGGTGGGCCCCCAGGATTATTTCCTCTGGTGGGGATACCCCATATACCCCAGACTGACTACAACTACAGGCTGTCAAACTAAGCTAGAAGTTGTAAGTTTGCAACAGCTGTAGAGCTGCAGGGTCAAGACCACTGCCCAGTAAAAATTAAAGGAATTTCCTCAGATTCTGTAGAATTTTGGGAAACTCCTTTTTCAA
Source organism: Dendropsophus ebraccatus (assembly GCF_027789765.1). Taxonomy (NCBI): domain Eukaryota; kingdom Metazoa; phylum Chordata; class Amphibia; order Anura; family Hylidae; genus Dendropsophus; species Dendropsophus ebraccatus. Next base: position 55,968,343 of record NC_091468.1, on the reverse strand, counting down.
AAACAAAATCAAAACCTGTTCCCTATCATCGCCCTTGTGTAGCAGGGTACTTTCTTCAAACTAGCAGGTATGCAGTCTGATCCTAAAGCAAGCGGTGCACGGAACTGCCAGAAACATACCTGGCTTGTTCTCCTGACTGGTCGCAGACTGAACACTCAGACCTTGACTGATACTATCTTTTGATTTGCCTTTTTGACATATAATTTTAAAATATATTTTGTGACAGTGCCCATTTAATAGACCTTAGGCTATATTCACTCATTTTTTTCTGTCATTCATAACAGAAAATGGCCAGGGCATTGTTCTGATTGCCATAATTGGAGTCAGGAAGAATTTTCCCCTATGGATCATTTGGGGGTCTGCCTCATTATTACCTTCCTCTGGATCAACACAGATTGGACTTGATATACTCTTGAGTTCCCCATACATTTTAGACTTTTAAGGCCCATACCTGCCACTCACCTGACCTCTTTTTTTCGGGAGAGATAAGCTGTATCGAGAACTCACCATAGAGAAACTTCCCATAGAGAAAACGGGAACGCTTGGCGATGGATGTTCCTGTGTGTGGGGAGGATGAGTGGTGGGCGGGAGAGATGACTGACGAGTGTTAGTCCATCTGTTACTGAAGGTGTAATTGGAACTTTATCTTGTTTCATCCTTAACAACTAATATAACTATGTCTGATGTAGTTGACTGCCATCATGTTGCAACTGACAATGGACAAATGACAATGGACAAATGATGCCACCATGATCATTCCGCTTCTTTTTGGCATTTTAAATAAAGAAGCACCAGCGCGGGAATCAGGGAGCCAGGACGTTTGCAAGTACATAGGAAATATTTTTTTACACAGGTTAAGGGGTTGTTGAAATTCATCTGAAATTCTACCATATAATGCTGCGTAAATATGTAGTACAATAGGAAGACGACTCTACACAAGCCACAGAACCTTCTTCCTAATCCTCTGCATTATGACCGGCCCCCAGTTTACAAAAGTAGAAAACGTCATCCATTAGCTAAGGCTTTATAGTAGAGAGAAATCGTCTTTGTCTATTGTTATTTTTTAAGCTTATATTCGCAATCAATGTTCTAGATATACTATGTCTGTTTCAGTCTCCGCATGGCTCCTTGAGGGACACGTCTTGAGTTAAGCCTCATTTTCCTCGATATGTTCATCTTATCAATGCTTCTCCTCGCACAGTTCCCAGAGCAGTGTGGTGCGGCAACCATTAGAGGCAATTAATTTTTATGATCTCTGTATGTCAGTCCTGTAACAAGTGAAGTTCAATCAAATTGCTAAGGAGCACTAGGAGCTCAAATTGAGTCACTGGGCTAGATGACAGCTACATCAAAGCCGGGGCGCTGAGATTCCCATGTTAACAGTTTGTTTGCATGCAGATAGGAGAGTGTTTCTCCTAGGGCTCATGGCTGAAGAAAGGTGCTACATTCTACAGTCCTACAGGGCATTTGGATTGAGCTTAAGATGGATATTTTTTACTTATTGTGCAAGTTGAATACATGTTTTTAGAAAGGTGGGGAATATGTCTTGGTAGAGTGAATATAAGAAGCACAAATAAGGTAGAGGTGACCGATCACTTGCTAATAACTCTTCCAGCCTGATCACTTCTGACCAAGGGCCCAATTCTACGGTACGATTATCAATCAAAAAATTGTTTGATCGTTTGTAATTGAGCGGTAATCGTTTTGTGTAATAGAAGGCAACGATTAAACGGCCAACGAGAAATCATTGGTCACTTGATAGAATTTGGACCTATTTTTATCGTTGATCATTTGCAAATCGTTTGCACATCGTTTGCATTGTTAGGTCGTTCTCTCTCAAATGAACGCAGTAGCGATGACAGGACGACCGCAAGAACCATCATAAGTAACGATCATCGTTCCGTGTGATTGGGTGAACGATTTCAGGTCATTTGCCATAACGGTCACTTGAGGTGGGTGGTTGTTCAGAATGGCCCCATATACGCTAGAATCTGCCGGTTTGACCGACCAGTAGTCTAGTCTAAAATCAGGGCCTTCAGTGTCTTTCACTGGAGAACCATTTACATATCTCAAGTCTAGTGGGATGAGCATTGGCTTGTTAGAGCAGATGTTAAAGCAGTATGTTCCTGTATTGAGGTGTTTGGTAGCTTGTGGTCAAACCCCTTCACTTATGACTTCTTTAGTTAGGTTATCCTAATATCATAGCGGATGTGGTCTATCAAGCCTACTGTTTCTTCTGATTCTCATGATTAGTGGGGTCCCAGTGAGGCTCCCATCAGTCAGATACATATTACCTATCCTGTGCATAGGTTATAAAATATAATCTTGGGATATCCTCTTGGAATAGGTTATTCTTTTAGGATAATGCCTGTTCATTCTCCCTATGTCACAGAGGAGGTTCTCCAGTTTGGAATCTCCCTTTAGGAGCCAAAAGACAGTACCATGCAGAAGCCTGGCTCTGGCAGACTCAAGTCACTAATGGTTCCTACACCAGGCCTCATTTCCATCTATGGAACATTAGACTGGACAGAAGTCTAGGTTTTGTATTAAGGGGTTGTTCCAGATGTGAATCTAATCTAACTTAATTTATTTGAATGTCCCCTAGCTACCTGATTGTAAGGGTCTGACCACTGGGGCCCCCTTTAATCTTGAGAACAGGGACCCTATTCTTTCATTACGATGGAGCATGCAGGTTGTTCATACATGCCACCACTCCATTCATTCTCTATGGGTGCTACTGGGGACAGATAAATACAGTGCTGCCAAAGACTAGAGATGATCAAACAGCGCTGATGTTCAGGTTCGTACGAACTCGAACCATCAGTATTTGACTCCAGCAGTCTTCCCGTTCCGTGGGGAAGGTGGAGACAGCCAGAGTCCCACCTGGAAGACAGAGATACAGCCTGGGCCATAGACTGTATTCCTGTTTTCCAGGCAGGACTCTGACTGTCTCCACCTTCCCCATGGAACGGGAAGACTGCGGGAGTCAAATACTGATGGTTCGAGTTCGTACGAACCTAAACATCAGCGCTGTTCAATCATCTCTACCAAAGAAAATGCATGTAGTGGCAATGTATATGTACCACCTGCCAGTTCATTCTAATGGGTCGCCATTCTGAAGATCACAGGGTGTCCCATCAGTCAGATTCCCCCATAATCGGGTAGTTATCCCCTATCCACAGGATAACCTTCAAGATGTGAAAACTCCATTAACTTAGTCAGTGACTATTACCTCCCCAGTTCTTTACCCTTCTTGATTCCCTACTACTGTGCCCACTTCCCATGTAATCTCGGACCTATAACCTTGGTAACAGAGCTGACAGTCTAGATAGCAGTATCTGGAATGTACTAGCCACACAGGCAACCAGGATTTGATATCACTAAAAGAAAACTCTTCCTGTAAGTCATGCAGCCCTCATCCGGGAAACACTTGGGCTTTCAATGTTATTTCCTGCCAGTTTGTGGTTATCATCAAGTCTAAGGGGTGGCTCCAATATACTAGTGTAAAATACAGATGGAGCAGAGTTGAATTTGTAATTAAATTTTTTTTTTGGTTGTTGCTGCGTTATAATAAGGATAAATTCAAGAAAAAAAATAAAGTTTCGCATATAATTTACTTTCTTGCGCTTGTCCCTCTTTTTAATCTTTCATTGGCTGAGCTGTTTGATTTGAACTGGGGCAAAAATAAATGAATAAGTAACAAAAACAAACAAAAAACTAAGTAAAACATTGGGAGTGGAGACCGATTGAGCCCCATAGTGGGAAAGGAATTATTTGTATAAGCCTTCGGACTCCCTTATAGGATTTTTTTTTTAATTCGGCCTTTATTGGCCTATAGCAGATGACATGGTGGATTTCCATGTTCTTGTGTAGATCTGGCAATTTTACCCATATTATTGGTGTAAAGTACAATACATGCCTCAAGCACCAGTGAACCAGAATTTTTTTTTTTCTAACTTAGGGTTAGGTTTTTTCCTCCAAAACTAATGCACACTTTTTGTAAATGGACCAAACCTAGTTACTAGTTGACTACTTGGGTCCAATAAAGGGAATCTCTCAGGTCAGTATCATATAGAAAGCTGCAGGCACAGGCAGATAGGTCATACAGTAGGTAGATGCCTTTGTCTTTGCTGATGACCCTTTGCAGAGTTATAAAATTGCATTTTTTCTTGGAAGCTGAAGTGCCACAGAAATGATGCTGAGCCGCAGCATGCATGCCTCCTCCCCCATGTCTCTCTTCCTTGACTAATTGACATACAGTGCTGGAAGCTCAGCCCTGAACTTTAAACAGTCAAGACAGGGAGGGAGGAGGCATGCATGCTGTGGCTCAGCATTACTTCTATGGCCCTTCAGCAATGCAATTTTATAACTTTGCAAATGGACACAAAGGCATCTCCCTCTCACCTCTTTGCCTGTGCCTGCAGCTCTGTACCTGGTACGGACCTGACACATTTACTTTAAACTCAATGGGCACACTACAGTATATGTCAGTAACCATTGTTGAGAAGTCGTTGGTGTTTTTGGGAAAACTGAATAGCCATTAGGTCACTTTGCCTGCACTCCTATATAAACCCCAGTAAACACCTCTCACTATGAGCTGTGCAAATGTCAAACTCACATGACAAATCCACCTCTACTGCAACTATAAATACAACATATTTAGTACAAGGTGACAAAAAAGAATAAATTTCAATAATAAATCTAAACCTCTAAAAAAATAATAGTAAAAAATAAAAATACTTCTATCCCTTGGATCGGTCGAATTCTTTTCTCAGCACCCCTGATCCGTCTTCTCTCCCGAGCGCCGAAATTAAACATATGGGTTAAGTGACTGTTACACACAATTTTGATAAACTGAGGTGGAATTCAACATTTCTTGCATGAATGGCTGTATAATGTGGCAATAGCTGTGAGAAAAAAAGAGGAACTCGGCATCTAAGACCAAACACAATGGAAATGCAATGAATCGGAATGGCTCACAGATCATAGCAGCATCAGAATTTCCAGCAAGGAAAATCTTTTCATGGTGAATTAAGTGGTGGAGGAAGAAAAATGGTGATGAAAAAAAAAAAAAAAAAAAAAAAAAAGAAGAAGAAGGTAGGCGCGGATCACAAACGCTCGACTTAGGCCTCACTGCTAAAGATTTAAGAACCTTAGCTAACGCCGCGCAGAATAGAAGGTGGAAAATTGAATTTACTCAACAATTAAGCATTGAATTAATCTACATCCCGGCTCAGTAGAAATGTGTGTGCAAGGAAGGGTGGGGGGTGGGGGGTGGCGTGATATGGAACAAAACCGAATAAATCATCCCAGCTCATTAAAACATAGTGAATATATCATGTTTGTGGTCTCCTGCAGTAGACGTGGCGCCACCTTCTCTTGAATTGCGGCCGTAATCAGATTAATCAACACGTTTTTTTTTTTTTTCTTTTTGCCGCCGTCTATATTATAGCTTGTTATCTGCAGATTTTCTATTAATTACAAGTCAGATCAACGGCCGACTATAGTAGTGAGGGACAACACAAATAGAATGAGAATGCCCTGGAGATGTCACTCCTAAGATCTGATGCATCCCAGAACTCCCACGGGTTCATGCAGCCTCCCACAAGCCTTGCTTGGTCTTTTGTTCAATTACAGTTAATGCAATAGTTTGCCATTTTCTTCTTCTAATTATATTTTCAAGTGGGATTTGTAGCACATAGAAAAACATCCTTTTACATGTTGAGGCACCAGGGCTTTGTGCCTGGCATTGTCTGTCCCCTGGGCGCTGTACCATTCTCTCTCTCTCTGCAGCGCTCTGAATAAACAAGTCTAAAAGCTGCAGTTGTACAAACCGAAAATTTATGCATTAACTGTTTGCATTCATCGCATGTGTTCCACATTACCCACTTACAGCATTCTTCTGGCCTGTTGGAGACTGCATATTTGTTTAAAAAAAAAAAAAAGCGTTTTTCTCCCACAGTTCACACATCTTTTTACCAGTCACTGAATCACTAATACAATTGACAGTATTTAGAATACCCTTGATAGTTGCCTTTGCTTTCGTGTGAGTTTCTTTTTTTTCCCTTCTTCTTTCGCTGGCATGGCATTCAAGTAAAAAAAAGTCCTGAGCGTATTGAAATATAAAAACACTCATATGAGTGTGTTCACAATTAAAGAGACACCAGCCCTTAAAGGAGAAGTCCGGCGAAATTTTTTATTTATTTATTTTTTTTATTTATTTTTTTCCGGCACTTACTACTGCATCAAGGCTTCACTTCCTGGATAAAATGGTGATGTCACGACCCGACTCCCAGAGCTGTGCGGGCTGTGGCTGCTAGAGAGGATGGCAGGGGGACACTGAGGGACACAGGGCACTGGAGGGACACTGAGCATCCCTCTGCCATCATCCTCTCCAGCCGCCACAGCCGCCACAGCTCTGGGAGACGGGTCGTGACATCACCATGTTATCCAGGAAGTGACATCACCATGTTATCCAGGAAGTGACATCACCATTTTTATCAAGGAAGTGACATCACCATATTATCCAGGAAGTGACATCACCATGTTATCCAGGAAGTGAAGCCTTGATGCAGTAGTAAGTGCAGAGGAAAAAGCACTTTATAAGCATCTCCCATAATAAGTGTATAATAGTGATTTGTATAACTTTTGGGGGGCAATACAATACTTTAATAAAAATTTTTGCTGGACTTCTCCTTTAAATCTGTATGCACTTCATTGGCTACTGTCTGTTGCTCTCTGGCATCAGATGGAGAGAGGGTGCCAGGAACTTGCATGTCCAGTTCTGAGAACTTTCCAGAATATTCACTTCCATGTGTGTAAATAATAGCTGCGACGCTTTTGATATCCTGCATGTTTGGGATCCCGGTTATGGTGTTAATGCATTGGGGGTGTATACCCCATATATAAAAACTGTACTATATTGATATATACAGTCAGCATATTACATTCCCACAATGTTTTTTTCACGGACGTATTATTTTTTTTTTGGACGGCCGTCATTTTGGCGCCAAAATGCAGCCAGTTTATGCAAATTATGACCATAATTTGCATAAAACTGTGGCGTTTTGGCACCAATATGATGGCCGTTCGAAAAAAAAAAAAAAAAAAAAAGCGGCCAAAAATAGACATTTTGGGAACATAGCCCAAGTGTTTATAAGACTAAAGTGCGTCCAAATAAAACTTGGCCAATAAGCAGAAAGCTCAGTATGATTCCATATTGTATACAGCACTGCAGGCCGTCTTTTGGGGTTTGCACAGACAGGACATTTATGTGGCAGTCGACTGATGTGTTATCTATAGGTCTAGCTATGTATGTATCTTCTGTTACCTTTATGGCACTGACATTTTCAGCAATGGTGTACAAAGATTGTTAAAAGTTACAGTCCTTGTCTCCAGTGTGGCTCCCAATCTAATCCTGCATTATAGTCCAGTATATATCTATGTATCTATCATCTTTATATGATTCGGGTTCGGATGGACTCAAGCCAGAACCCGGTTCGCTCATCTCTATTAAATTACGATTTTCATAGTAAGGCTATGTTCACACAATGTATAATTTCGTAAAACCGCGGCCGTTGTACAACGGCCGTGATCTATACAAGAGTATACGTGTCATTGCTGCCTATGGAGTCCCTAGCGCCACCGCAAACAACTGATATGTCATGACAGAAAACCATGTCATAGCACACTATGGAGCGAGCTGCTACAGCTGCTCGCTTCATAGTGTGCTGTGGGGTGTTCTGATGCATGAGAACTCTGTGGCTGCAAAGATTATCCGGCCGGTACTGCGGGATAATGTTTTCAGAGACCGGTCCTTCTGTGACCCGGCCAGGTCACGAAATGGCCGGTCTCTTACTGTGGGTGCACATAGCCTAAAGGTGAAGTATAGTCCTAGCCTTAGCAGTGCAGGGCCCGGTGGCCCATTAACACTATGGAATTGGCAACAAATGTCAACATATGGAATTGGCAACGAAATTCATACAGAACCCCTGCGCAAGGACTCAGGACCGATTCCTGTCTCCTATCTGTTTGAATGGGAAGACTCGAGCGCCTCCCCGCTCAAAGAATTGACATGTCATTGACACGGAGAGATGCGGAGAGCAGAGGCAAACGAGTCCTCCCATTCAAACAGATAGCAGGCAGGACAGTCCATATGCGGGGGTTTCGGCGCCGATTCCGTAGTGTGACCAGGCCCTTATACTGTAAACATTGTTATTTACAAATACTCTATTTACATAACAAATGAAACAATAACATTGTAAAGTAACAACCTCTCACATAGGGAACTGACCGGTCCCTAAGCCTCTACGGCCACTGAGAGAACTTGCCCTATAGTAGCCAGTATATACCACCTTTCACTCTAAATAAGCGCTTCTTTCCACGATCCCCCGTCTGCTAGATCAATGTGCAATGTATGGTAGCTGATCCTGAGAGCCTCTATTATGCATGCACGCCATGTAAGGCCTATCGCTATATTTAGAAGCTATTACTATAGCCTAATTAAAACTTTTTCTAATGATAAAAGGCGGCTGGGGAGGAGGAGGAGTGTTCTTGTCAGGGTTGTTGTGTTTTTTTTTAGGTAAGAATTTAATTTACAGCCAATTTTTCCTATCTGAATGTTACTTTCAAATTCACCCTGCGATAAGGACTAACATCTGTTTTCTGTTCAATAGTACAAGGAGGCTCGGCATGGGGCTGAGTGTACATAGACCATGTGAAGCCATTGTTGTTCCCCTCCTTTTTGTCCTTTTGCCTAGTCCATTTACCACATACCATCCGGCAAACAGCTGACACATATTGGCTATTGTGGAGTCGGGCCTAATTGTGTCCCTGTCTTATAGGAAAAAAAAAAAAGAGTCTCTTCTTGTGTGATGTATCAGAGGCTAAGACTATATAAACGGCAGAATCAAAGACCACTCTCATTTTTGCATTTGCCGAGTAACAGACTGTTCCGCCAGAGGCTCTGACGCTGCTAAATATATAATCAGAATCTAGAAGCCGTTATTTGCCTTTTTCTCCGGAATGTTTGTGTTTTCGATGGTAATTCAGCTGCAATTATGAAAGATATCGGCGCAGTTTAGCTCAGTGAAAGAAACTAATGCAGATCCATTTGGCAGCGTTCCTTTAAATTTGCACATTAAATTGGTTCTTGTTAAATATATGCAAGAAGAGGAAGCTTTTCGCGTCTTTTTATTTATTTATTTATTTTTTTTTGTGTGTGTGTGTGTTTGCGCTTATCAAGTTTTCAATGTTATTCCCACAGCCTTCCTGGAGCAGAGACCATGATGACACAGCGTCGACCCGTTCTGGGGGAACGCCAGGACCTTCCAGTGGGGGGCATACGTCGCATAGCGGAGACAACAGCAGCGAACAAGGTAAGGGATATTGAATATGGCATATGTATGGGCAGATGTAGCAGAGCCTGTCTTGTTGTTTTGGCTATATTCCCACGTGCTGTTTTTGGTGCAGTTTTTCTTTATTTTTGATTAATTTATTTACAAGTGGATCTACAAGTGGATCAAGCAGGAAGCAGGAGTTTAATCCTTTTATTATGTGTGCTATTTCTTTTTCAATCTAGTTTTGATAAAAAAAAAAAAGAAGAAAAAAATTGACTAAAATTGAAATGAATAAAAGTGCTTGAAACCACCTTTCAGCTCCGTTCACACGTACGGGATCTGCGGCAGATTAAAAGCAAATCTGCAGCTTCAAATCTGCTGCAGATCCTGTACGTGTGAAAGCACCCTTAAGGGTATGTTCACATGTGATGTAAAGCTTTTCTGCAACTGATCTGCATGCGTGAACTTAGAGTGTGTTTACACCAGAGATGGGGAACCTTTAACCCTCTTACTGTTGCAAAACTACAATTACCATCATACCTGGACAGCCAAAGCCCCTAGCAACCAATCAGATTCCACTTTTGAGTTGACATTTTTGGCCGACTTCAGTCTAAGGTATATGAGAACTCATAGGGGGGAGATTTATCAAACATGGTGTAAAGTGAAACTGGCTCAGTTGCCCCTAGCAACCAATCAGATTACACCTTTCATTCCTCACAGACTCTTTGGAAAATGAAAGGTGGAATCTGATTGGTTGCTAGGGGCAACTGAGCCAATTCTACTTTACACCATGTTCGATAAATCTTCCTCACTGTGTGTGAACACAGCCTAAATCTTCACCGACACATTGCAGTATTTCTAAAGCTGTATTGCACTCAAATGACATTACAGCCTACTCACGGTTATGCTAAATATGATGTTGTTTTTGTTGCCATGTCTTCCTGCTACAAAGACTGTTTCTTGTTATATAACCCTGATGGGAGTACATTTCTTTTTGGCTGTTTGCAATTGGGAAATCCCATGTTGTGTGTTACATGATTAGTACACCATTGTTCTTTGTGTGACTGAGAAAGCCTTCCTGATGGAGCAGAGCTGAATTTGTCTCTCAACTCTACGGCTGCACCCAGCCACAAAATCCTTGTTCAGATGAAGTTTTTTTCTTCTGGAGTTTTATAAAACATCACACCATGGAGTCAGCTCTGCTACATCTGTAAATGTGCACCACTAGGCATTGCGGATGGAATAATCAGGAGACGATAATTGAGGCTTCGTTAAATGAGCAGCTTTCGGTTTTCATTTCGCTCTATTCCAGTTTAGATCCGTGTATTTTTTTTCTTTTAAACATTTTTCACTTATCAGTATGCATTTGTTTTTAGTCGACATATGGAAGTATTTAACGTCCTACTTTAAACAGCGAGTGTTATGTGCTATGTTCTTATCCCAATGGTTCTGGGAGAAACCATGGAAAGTGAGCATATAGGTATAGGGTGAAATGCTATATGAAATCAATCTATCTATCTATCTATCTATCTATCACCTATCTATCATCTATCTATCTCCTATCTATCTATCTATCTATCTATCATCTATCTATCTATTTATCTATCTATCTATCTATCTGTCTATTATCTATCTATCTATCTATCTATCTATCTATCTATCTATCTGTCTGTCTATTATCTATCTATCTATCTATCTATCTATCTATCTATCTATCTCTTTTTTTGTCTATCTACCTATCTAGTCCAGGAATACATATGCAACCATGCCAAATGACTTGTTAGGACAGAGTTCACATAGGTTGGTTTGTTGGTTTCAGGGCCAGATGTGCAATGTTAGTGAATTGGAATATTGGGAAATTCATATTTGCATATTACTGTTTACTTTGGTGACTTTAGAGCTTGCTGCCTTTTGAAACACAATGAAAAAACTTTGCAAGTAGTTTAATAATATTGAGTTTGTGTATATAATACCTATGTGTTTCCATGGTTACAGACTACAAACAAACCCTGTGTGTAGTCAGATCCTACAGTCATCTGTAGAACTTGAAAGTCTTGTACACTTTGCTTTCATATAAATATAATTTACAGTACTAATCTACTGTTATGGGACAGTGAAAGCTTTTTTTTTTACTTTGAGGGTATGTTTCCACTACGGAATGGGCGCGAAGACTTCCGCCACACGGCTTCCACTTGCAGTGACACCCGTTCCATAGACTCAATGGTGTTTGCTGGTGAATTCTGCCATCGGCCCAAAGAATTGACATGTCAATTCTTTGGGCGGACAGCGGAATTTGCCGGCAAATATCAATGAGCCAACGGGACGGGTGAAACCCCAAGCGGAGGCCGCCCGGCAGAACTTGCTTGAAGTCTCGGTGTCTATTGCGTAGTGGGAACATACCTTTAGGGTACTATTACGGCCGATTATCGTTCCGTGTAATAAGGACAATGATCAGCCGATGATCGTTGTCATTGGCTGATCGTTGATATAGGTTCTGACCTATAATCGCCGGGTTCTGCTGACGATATGCAAAGAGGAATACATACCTATGCAGGCTGCAGGGCTCCTCTTCCTCTGTGCTTCTCCCCGGTTCCCGCGCATCAGAGTGGCCTGTCTTAGCTGGCACACCGCTCAGCCAATCACAGGCTGGGACCGCCATGGCCAGTGATTGGCTGAGCGGCCTGTCTGCTGAGACAGTCCGCTCTGAAGCTGGAGTGCGCGGACCCGGGGAGAAGCACAGAAGAAGAGGAGCCCTGCAGCCTGCATAGTTAATGTATACAGTTTAAACAAGGGCTGCCAGGACATCGGTAACGATGTCCCTGCAGCCCTTGTTAAACGATTATCGGGCCGTTTAATAGGCCCAGTAAACGAGCACCGATCTAGCAGATTCTAGCGGTATTAGCAGGGCAGGTATCTAATAGCAGGTAGCAGGTATCTAGCGATCTAGCAGATTCTAGCGGTATTATCGGGCCCCCATCGACCTGTGTAATACCACCCTTACTCCCAGGCTCCAGCCGCCCTTTGAACTTCTATCCCTATGCCCCTGCCTATGCATTACTCCATTCTCTAACCTCCTATTTCTCCTATCCTACAGACATTACAGTTTTAGATACCTTCAGCTTTTTTCCTCTGTGTGATTTTATAGCCTACTTGCTATGACTGGGATATGATCCCCATTATACACAATATAAAACCAGGTTGTATATTATATAGGCTGCTGCTCGGATGCATAAATGATGACGCCTTTGGAAACAAATGTGTTTCTGACATGTAATAAAAATGATTGCTATAGTACCAGGACACCAGAGACCTTAGTCATTGTGAGTTTTGATGAATGTTCCGAGTTTCACTTGCTATCGGCACATATCTGAGTACAGTATCAGGAACATATGGTTCATTTACTTTCACAGAGACTGGTTCTACTGTAAGGGTTTTGGGAAGTCAGCAGGAGTCGGTGCATGAACGGGAGTTGGCGGAATACTTCGGCGATGAGCACAGCCTACTTGGCACTAGAGAGCTTAGCACTCATTATGTCTGCACAAGACGGGGAGCCGGCTGTTCATGGTACTAGTCCTCTGGGCCTCAGGTGTGGCCTCGGGGAGACTTTCTCGGTACTTTAAGTTGCCTCTCACACATATTTGCATGCTCGGCTAGGTTTGCAAATGTTATTTTAGTGTTATTGTATTACAGCCCTAAATTCACCGTGGTAATTGCTGACAAATACTCTTCACAATTTGTCTGGAATCAATGAGTTCTTGCATTACAAAATGTAGTCAAATATATCGGAGGGGGAAAGCAGAGCTTCCCGGGCCTATATTAGACTTAGAATTCTATGCGTTATTTTATCCGCCGCTATAATATGTAAGGCGTAATGGCGCTATTGAGAATTATTAATAGGAAATATATAAAAAATGACAACGTCGTTGTGTGACGCTGGAATGTTGTGATATGATAACGTTTTACGAATTGTACGTATGGCTTGTACATCATGAGATGTATTTATATAGAGAGGTTTATATATAGACAGGTTTAAGAGGGTTATATATAGACAATCACATGGCTGATGTGAACCTGGACTTTCTATCTATTTCATTTTCATAATTTTAAGTTGGAATATATATATATTTATTACATAAGGTTTAATTTCCTTCTGTTTGAGAAATGAATATTAAAGTTATTACCGTAAATAATGATTATTTGAAAAAAGGAATAAAAATATATAAAAGAAAAAAAAATAGTATATATATATATATATATATATATATATATATATGTATATACTCATATATTAGGAAAAATTAGACTGTTGCGTAATATAACGAATAATATTTATTTATTTGATGATTTTCAAATGAAACATAAAAAAAATATATAAACTAAACAAAAATATATGTATAAAAAAATTATCTGCAAATGGGTAAATATTATATCTGCTATTGTTTCTTGTCATTTTAGACTAAGCTTCATAAAACTGCAAACTGCTATATAGAGCCGGCTATAGTTTATTGAGTGGTTCGGTGTTTGTTCTGTCCGCCTGGCTTTATACCTTTTCACAAACACGTTTTCACGACTTACCTCCTATTTGCTTTACTATCACCCATATATTCCTTTCAAACATTTTTCTATGTATGGATTTTTCATTTGGGAAATGTATATGGCTGTTATCCAAGCTTTACAACCACAAGGCCATTGGAGCATGGCATTGCAGCTTCCTAATGGAGATCCCTGGCAGCAATCTGTAATTTACTTTTAATATGAGGAGGAAATGAGAGGTCTCTGGAAATATAAGTAATGTTCTCTCATACCAGGCAAAGAGTCTATGGGACAAAGTGGCTTATATCCCTAACACTGAGAAGCTTCATGAGGGTTTAATACTAATACATCTATCTATCTATCTATCTCCTATCTATCTATCTATCTATCTATCTATCTCCTATCTATCTATCTCCTATCTATCTATCTATCTATCTATCTCCTATCTATCTATCTATCTATCTATCTATCTATCTCCTATCTATCTATCTATCTATCTATCTCCTATCTATCTATCTATCTATCTATCTCCTATCTATCTATCTATCTATCTATCTATCTATCTATCTATCTCCTATCTATCTATCTATCTATCTATCTATCTATCTATCTATCTCCTATCTATCTATCTATCTATCTATCTATCTCCTATCTATCTATCTATCTATCTATCTATCTATCTATCTATCTATCTATCTCCTATCTATCTATCTATCTATCTATCTATCTATCTATTATCTATCTATCTATCTCCTATCTATCTATCTCCTATCTATCTATCTATCTATCTATCTATCTATCTATCTATTATCTATCATCTATCTATCTATCTATCTATCTATCTATCTATCTGTCTGTCTAGCTGTCTATCTTCTATCTATTATCTATCTATCTATCTATCTGCTATCATCTATCTATCTATCTATCTATCTATCTATCTATCTATCTATCTATCTATCTATCTATCTATCCATCCTTTCTCTATCATTCATACCCTCAATGCACCTAAATTACCAACATATTGTATCACAAAATTGTATAACCAGTTATACAGATCAAAAAGGTGTTGGGCACATATATGGGTACCCACATTAGCGCCGCTCTGTCAGGCTGTCGTCCTTCCACTTTAAGTTGCTGTGTGTCATTTCCAGGAATATATCTCCCATTCTGCAAAAAAAAAAAAAAAAAAAAATCAACCCAAATGATATATGATCACAAGAACTTCCAAAAATATATATATTTTTTTTTTTTCTCCAAAACTTTCATGCCCCAGACTAATGTTCTTCTGGCTGGAGTAATGTTGTGACTAAAGTCTCGGATTTGTTTAGTTCCCAGTCAATGAACTGGAGTTGCCTAGTGATAATGTGCAGAAACCTGAAAGGTTTGGGGCCGGCTTAGGCCTCCATTTGAAGAGCAGTTAAAAGTTTGATCCAGATTAAGTCCAACTCTCCAGGGGCTACAGCCTAAATCTCATAGCCAGGTCAAATGCGCACTTTGTTTAGACTCCGAAAGGTTGGCTTGTGCGTATGTTGTATCTTGAAACTAGATACTAATATACTTGTTTCCTTCTAAGAAGGCCAAAGAAACAGAGTTCCCATTTCTCGTACGAATGAAGGCCGCAACCGATAGATGCTTCCGTGCACGGCCGGGGGGACGTAAATCGCCACTTTAAGCCTCGCATTCTTTGCGTTGGAATAACTTCTTGCTGTAATGATTCTAGCAGATTTGGTTGCAGATACATGAAGGATACTATGCAAAATGTTCTGTTTCTATCCGACATTCTTGTAGGCTCAGATAATTTCTCATACTGGTGAGGGGAATCTCAAGGTAGCTGTTTCAAGCCTGTGCAGCCTGCTGGATGGGGAAGAAGAAGGGGAGGGGGGGAGGTGAAGGGCCACGGTATGTTCCAGATGACTGAACAACGATTTATATACCAGCTCTCCACTTTTTTTTTTTTTTACATGAACAAGAGGAGTAATAACTGCAAAGAGCTGGGTATTCTGTCTGATGACTGATGTGATGGCTGCGAGGAGGCCGCTGATTGGACATCTTAATGAGAGCATTTGGAGCGCAGTTTGGGCTGCAGTCCCCCTTGACCTTTGCCCTTTATTGACCAAACTGACACTTCATTTTTCACATACTTCCAATTATGGCTTCGCTTAAGTGTCGCCCGGCCTCCTTTATTTCTCTTCTATGGATGACTTTAGAGGGATTGGGGCTGTAGAAGATATTTTAATTTGAGAAACAAGCTATACAGGTTTTAGATGGTAATAGGAGACTGCTGGTAGGCGATGACCCTAAGGAAAGTACAGGCTGATTTTTGTTGGAGATCAGAAAGCCTCAAATATATATATATATATATATGCATATTAGTAGAAATTGCATTTATAGATAGATTCCTAGATAATTAGGCAGATGGATGGATAGATAGGGAGGTAGATAGATTCCTAGGTAAGCATGTAGGTAAATGAGCCGAATGATTATTATGTAGGTAGATAGGTGACAGTCAGAGACTCATGGGTAGGTAGCGATGGATAGATTGATGGATAGATAGATAGATGATAGATAGATTGATGAATAGATTGATGGATAGATAGATAGATGATAGGTAGACAGACAGACAGATAGATAGATATATTATAGTTGGATGGAGAGATAGATAGATAGATAGATAGATAGATAGATGATAGATATATTGATGGATAGATTGGTAGATGAAATTTGGATAGATAGATATTTGGGCATATTGATAGACAAATTGTCTGTCTGTCTATCTATCTGACAGAGATGCATAGGTGGGTAGAGATAGATAGAAACATAGATAGATAAATAATAGATAAAATAATAGATTATTAGATAGATAATAGATAAATAATAGATAGATAGATTAATAGATATTAGATAGATATATGATAGATAAATAATAGATATAAGATAGATGATCTAGAAAGATAGATATTGCAAATATTTACCATTAGAAAACAAATAAAGTAGTTTATTATACAGTAGTTTATTGTTCTCAGTTATCATCCAGCCTTCAGAGAAGTTTACATTAGTCTTTCTAGATGGGATTACCGACAGATCATCCAGAAAACTATCTGCCCCCATAAAGACGGCTAATATTCTACATGCTTACGGGTAAATAGCACGAGAAGCTCCTCATGGGTTCCGTACCCCGGTAAAGGGAAATTCCACAGAATTTTGGTTGTTACCTAATACTTCATAGATGATCCGGGAAAGTTCCTCTGAGTGAGGAAAGTTGCTGTCTACTACATAATAATATGTAACTCTGAGGATACCACCGTCCAGTCTAGGACAATAACACCGTCCAGTCTGGGACAATACTATAGTCAGATGTTTTCTTCTTCAGCCCAGCCATAGTAGTGTGGCCACTTCCATGGTGTCATCCCGCAGCCGCATACTAAACAGTGTGACATATTTCCTTTTACTATAATATGGAAATGAAAGAATATGTAAAATGGCAGCGAGAGAGCTTCAGTCTTTTCTGTAAGGTGACCCCTGTTACCCAGTAACTGCTTTACTTATGAGCTTATTAAAAAACTAAAAAAAAAAAATGAGCTTTTCATACTTCACAGGCATTGATGTGAAAATGAGCCGTCCTGCGAGTAGTTTTCTTGATCATTTTTAGAACAATTGATTAACTAAAGAGCTCCTGTCATTAGTTGACATTGACTGATAGCAATTTGTCACGAGCTCCGAAGGTCATCCGGACGGCGGAGACTGTGGCTTGTCTTTGGTTGACCTTTACTGATTTCACTGATGCCATTATCATGTGGTGGTTTTCGACTTGATATGACCTGCTTGCCGAGACAGGACATTAGTCAATGTAACTCTTGTTTTATTGTTATGGTAAATACGTTCGGTCCCAGCTCGCTTCTGCGTTGGGTCAAAAAAAGTAGCACAATAGAGAAGCAAGTCACAAAGTGTGGGCTAGACGGGGAGGGAAAGTAAGCTTCAGGGGATTAAGCAATATTTTCCTGTTATCGGAACCTATATGCACATGCTTGCGCAATATTTTACTATGACCGGTTCATTTCAGTACATTTAATAAGTTAAAATTGCCGAAAAGCTGGTTTGCCCAAGAATGAGAATCCTTAAAGGCTATGGACACCTGTGTTCTTTTTTTGTTGTTCATGTTTTTTGAATGCAGAGTAAGCGACTTTCTAAAAAGTTCCTACCCTTTTTAGAAAGTATATGAGAGGATGAGAAAAAAAATATATTAGAAAACTGTTCCAGAGGGGTTTCTATAATTCTCCCTTCTCTCTGTGTTAAAGGTAATAACATGAGGGAGTGGGGTTATATACAGCAGACAAGAGTCTGGAGAGTATACATAGAGGGCAGCTCCCACAGTCAGTAGATAGGGAGGAAAGCACACACAAGGCTGTTTACAGAGGAGAATCACAGCTCTCACAGTTAAGGAAGAGTTTAATCCCCTGCAGCTTCACCATATTGGAAAGGAAGTATGGTCCAGGTTTTATTGAATCAAGTGGCTGACTATGAGCCAAGACACGTCTTCCAATGTGAACTGGCAGTAGATAGGCAGGAAAGCACACACAAGGCTGTTTGCAGAGGAGAATCTCAGCTCTTCCAGTTAAGGAAGGGTTTAATACCCTGCAGCATCACTATATTGGAAAGGAAGTGTTGTCCAGACAGGCGCTTTGGCATTGCATTGGCAAGACAGGGCTTCCAGTGTGAACTCGCTTCAAGTTACTTCATGACCTCATAAGGGAGTGTCCAAACGAGACAAAACATTTAAACTCTGAAAAGTAATGATTGACATGCAGTCTAGTTAATGTTCTGGATAAAAAAATAGCATTTCCATAAATCACAATGAATACTAGTTAATGGTTATCAGTGACATTGGGCCACATGTTCTGGTGACCTGCGTAGAGTCACAAAACATATTCTAGTTTTGTGGTTAAAAGCTTGCCGCCATTCCCAAACCAATGACTTTAGCTGTCTAAGGTTTGATATATACTACCTACCACATTTAGTATATGGTGGTCCAAGAATAGTAAGTACTACTTCCATTAAAAGCCTAATGATTCAGCTTTGGGGCAAATTACATGGGGGAATCAGAGATACCTGTACTCTGGTCACACGATGAGTCTAAATGTTGACCATCTAATGTGTAAGGAGAATACAAATGGCAGAGAGTGGGATTCAATATATGAATGTGAGGTTCATACTGTTCAGAATATTGGGGCTGATATAAATAAGGAAAAGAAAAAAAAAATAACCTATTTTTTTGGTCAAAGTGTGCCTAGTCCATAACACAATATATATTTTATAGAAAGCAAACCAGAATCGTAATATAACAACCCCTGTGGGCCACATCCGGCCCATGTGTGCCAGATGCCGAAGCTTTAAATAGTATATAAAATTTTTCTTATCTCCTACTGACTTTATGGCAGGTTTCCTTCGCGTAAATGGTGGATGTGGTACATTTTTGTCTTTAACTAAAGTGTATTTGTTCTCAAAGGTCTGTGATACAAGGCGATGGCTGTAGTGGAAAAGAAAAAGATGTGGATTAAGCAGATACGTGTTGGTATTAGATGGCTTTGTGTGAAAGGTCTGTTTCCCCTTTTGCAAGGAAGAGATACAGTATTGATGTCTATATTCTGTAATGTATCACATTGTAGTGTGATTTACAGCTGTAGTAAGCCCTATATCAGGGATGCTTGGCATGTCTGACTCAAGATCATTAACTATGTGATGACGAGACGGAGCCATCGAAAACAGGAACCAAGTGAAATACAGAACAAGATAAGCAACCATTAAAAAATAAAAAGTTTGGGAATTGCAAACATCAAGTCTAAAATAGAACATGATTACATTATTTAAAGTGTTTTATATTCCAAATGTCAGGATTTTATAAAAGACCTTTAAAGTTTTATCTAAACTTTGGAGATTTGAACAATATTATTCATAAATTTTGAATGTTTGAGGCTGACATGGTTGGACCCATCATCATGTCAAAGGTCTACTGGAAGATCTTCTGTTTTTCAAAAGGCCAATCTGAGTCTGCGTCTATGTAGCTGAGGCTTTTGATGGGAGTTTGGTTGACTCTATGAACCAGGTGGTGTTTCAAATAAAGTGTTGTCTAGAATAGAAGGACCATTAAAATATACCCTATTAGGGTTCACTAAGTGAATGTAGAGAAGGACCTCTTTTAAAGGATATCATGTCTCAATCAAATTACAGCCTATCTCATGCATCCCGGGGGAGTAACACTTTGCACCTATCTTTTCGTCAAAGGACCCTTCTAACCAGTAGGGATTCCCCAAAGTTAGGACATTTTTGGGGGGTACCACAGTGGTGGTTTAGGTTTTCCTTAACCATTTTTATGGATGAAGTGAGATCTGAGTTGCTGAAGTCAACTTTGTTCCAAAATGATAGGCCCCTTACCCCAACAAAAAAATGGTAAGCAGGTTCTGAGGGTGGCACATTGCTGCCCCCAAGTCTCACTACAGGGCATATAGGTAATGTCATCCAGTGCAAGGATAGAAGCACTATGTGAATCCACCTCTTTTTAATGTACACCACATGTTTTTTTTAGGGCACTATTATATGGAATGATAATCTGCTAAATTAAGCCGATTCGGCTGATCATTGCTCCGTGTAATAAAGACAATTGGTCGGTCACCTAAAATCATCGGCTGCCGGGCGTGCACCGCTACATATAATAGAGATGCGTTGCCGATGTATGATGACAGTGTAATGAAAAAAATTAAGTTCTTACATTACCTCTCCACTCTCCCTGGCATTTTCTTTGCTTCTTCTCACTCCCCGCAGCCACCGGTGCAACTTTCGAATCGGTCTCTGAAATGACAGACTGCTCAGCCAATCACTGAGCTTCATCGGCGGCTGCGGGGGGCCAGGAGAAGCAAAGAGAACACTGAGGTGAGGTAAGGTTAGAACTTTTATTTTACACTTTTAAAGCAAGGGCTGCTAATGATGTCCGTTAAGCCCTTGCTGCATGATAATCGAGCCGCCTAATAGGCTCAGTAAATGAGTGTCGATATAGCAGATCGGTGCTTGTTTACTATAGTCTAATACGACCCTTACTCATAGAGTCCATTGATTACCAGGGTGCCATAGGAACACAGCTACTATTCCAACAATGTAGGAGGTGTTTTATGTTCTTTTTTACAATCACAAATTTCTAACTTTGCAGCTCGAGCGTTCGTATTTATAAGACTTGATGCTGAGACATGACTTCTTTGTCTTTTTCAAGCTACAAAAGCCTTAAATGTGAAAACAAAGAGGGATGCGGGGTCACTTTTTTTTTTTTCTCACTTGACTTGACAGACATCTGTGGCAGACGAGCCGATTAAGCGTGTACTTTCTCACCTTCGCTGCTACGACAGTGGGAATGGCTCTGAAGCTTTCATTCAAAATTGACAGGTGATTGCTTCCATAAAATGAGCACGCTCAAATTTCCAACAGGACTGTTTGATTACTTTGCGATAACATCCCACTCCTGTGATAACAAGTCACCTGTTCCCAGGGAACAGTTGACAGTCCTCATGTTTATTACCCAATTGAATGTCAGTAGCAATTGCGGCTAAAGATAAACAAAAATGCAAGTACGTATTGACCTTGACTTCTTCTTCTTTTTTTTCCCTACCCCCTTCGTGATATTGTACTTGATGGTTCCATTGCTGTTAAGCTGATAAGAGTTATAAACAGTGGTTTAAGGAAAATGTTCTATTCCCAGAGGAAAATGCCATATAGCTGTGGGAAATGGCAAATGACTAATGCCCTTTGCCAAACTCACTTAGTTCACCTTCATTTCAGCTGTGGGAAAATTAAAGAACGTCTCCATTATGTCTTAAATATCATAATCATGGAAATACACATAGAGATCTTATGAACTGTGAACTGCCGGGCTGGTTCAATGACTTGGCGTAGGCATTATAATGAGAAATTTGTGACTATTGAAGGTGCATTAGCAGTACTATATCTAAATGTGCGTATAAATATTTATATGTATTTATTTATTTTATAATTCCACATGTTTTTGTAATTGTAGCGATAATGTAAAAATATAACGTCATCAACGTATCCGCTGCATTACCAATATTGTTATTAATAATGATAAACTTAGAAGAATTGTCACTAAACCCACCCTACAGACTCTGAATGTACACTCATGCCTCTTTCTACTATACCAGCTGCTCCCAATGTTATGGGAAGAAAGCCAGATGCTTGGCCCAGATCTTGTTGAAAATAGAAATGTTGATCTGTTTCCAAGTTGGACACCGACCCTGTAATTAAGAGTCTAACCTAAGTGGCCCTACTTATCTATGGGATTGGATATTATTGTTTTCTGTTATCAGCCATCTTAGACAAATATTCCGTCTTGAGTCGTGGCTCTAGAGCGACCAGCAGAATTTACCTCTGAGCTATAATCAAGGAAAACAGGAATTTTTTAGGGCTTTGAACACACACATTTAAATGCCTCCTGAACCTGTGAAACAAGACCTTATAGAGGGATATTGACAACTCCATAGTGCTTCTATGTGGAGGGTAAGCACTGGTAGACATTAAGCCGCTATTACACTGGGCAATCAGAGCGAGCGAGCGAGCACCGACCTGTCAGGTCATAGCTCGCTTGCTCCTCGTTGCCTGCTCGCTGCTGGCGCGATTACACACATTGACAGTGAGCGGGCAAGGAGGGGTCTCCCTTGATGATCTTTAGATTGTCCGGGCAGCCCATAGCAGATAGCACCATTGTCTTTCAACATGTTGAAAGACGTTAAAAGACAACGACCAGCCAACATCGTGCATATTGGCTAATCGTTGCCTTTTAAAACATTAAGCGATTATGAGGCTAATAATCGGCAAAATACGTCCGATAACTGCTTCATGTAATGGGACCTTTAAAACAGCTGGATAATCTGGGAAATGTGGAAGCCATCATACCACCTTCACTCAACGCCAGTTGTCTACTCTCACGTTGCAAAGTTTTGCTCGGGCCATGCAGCCAACCATAGACTTTAGATTTGGTTCACCAAGCAACAGGGACTTTTACGGTCACACTAAAACCATTGGCAGCATGTAAATGATAGGCTGCGGAGTGATGAGCCCTGTTGGTGGGTAGGTGTGAACTCTTGTAGGATTATTGTGCCTCCATTTAGTGCTTCCCTAATTTACCAATTACACCAACTGAATAAACAAGCATGTGACTCAAGAGCTGCATGCAAGTTTATCCGAGCACTAGTCAGCTAGGGGTATATTTATCAACATGCTATGGAAAAGAGCCTGTGTCTCTTACCCTGAACATGATTTCAGCATTTTTCCTATTGCATCAGTATTTGTATGGTATACAAGGCAGATATTGTTTACTTTTCCTCCACTTGGCACAAATTGGAGCATGATAGGTCTTAAACTAACCTCAGGGGTTTACTGTTTAACCCTGAGACCCAGTGGCTGCAACAAGCTAAAGAAAATATACATACCAGTCCGCTCCTCTAATTGTGTGTACTGCAGTCATATACAACCAGTGTGAACTGAAGAGTAATTTAAACTGCACTCCAGGACCAGGCACGGGAAGTGTTGTCAAACTCGTGAAATGATCGAATGGCCTGAGGGATTTGAAGAAAAAAGATTTGGGAAACTTTTTTCAATATAGTCAGAAATTCAGCTGTATATGGTTCAACCTCTCCACTAACCTTAGGGGAATTGTACAAGATTAGAAAATAAGACGTGCTATTATTTTCCTATACACAATGCCACTGGTATTGCAGATAATATATATTTATTTTTATTTTATTTGGATGATGTCTGGTATCCCACCTCAGCCTATTTTTATAGAAAAGAAAATTGTCCCTGTTGTCCCACCTAAATGGGATTTTTTTCTTTGGAAAAAAAATCTGGTTTAGCTGACATATGAGTCACCTTAATTTTCTTTTACTAATAGGAGTCAGATACAAAAAATATGTATAATTTTTTTAACAGTTTCTATTTTTTGACTGTAATTTTTTTTACTTGACTTCTTGTACATTGTTATGGGGGCTGCCATCTTGCCTGAGCTCTTTTTAACAGCATTTAGTGATATTCTTTACAGCAAGACTTAGACGATAATAAATAAAGCCTGCCCTCTTGAGATTAATGTGAAACATTACTGAGCGTGCTCTGTGACCTGTGAAGAGGTAATTCCAGAGAGTATTTCTATTGTCTTCTCTATCTAATGGTGTAACATGTCACTGCAATGCTGTACAGCTCACTTTACGGCAGCCTCCTCTCAGCCTAATTTTA
Source organism: Dendropsophus ebraccatus (assembly GCF_027789765.1). Classification (NCBI taxonomy): domain Eukaryota; kingdom Metazoa; phylum Chordata; class Amphibia; order Anura; family Hylidae; genus Dendropsophus; species Dendropsophus ebraccatus. The sequence continues at coordinate 55,944,188 of NC_091468.1, read as the reverse complement.
GCCCCAGTGGTTATTTTATAGTATAGATAGAAAAATGGAAAATTCGAAAAAAAAGTCCTTAAAAGATATATTTATTTATAAGATATATATATATTTTTAAGTTCTTAAAAGATATATTTAACATAAAACATTATTAAAATAATAAGTAATTTTCTGATGACACATACCCTTTAAGGTGCCCATACACCTTTAGCTAAAATGGCTGAATCTGCCACCGCTTGCAGGTTCGTGCGGCTTTGTTAGATTATGATGACTACCTACTTCCCTACTTTTCACAGGCAGATGACATCAGTGGAGAGAGAGGTCGGTTATACTGGGTCTTTCAGAGAGCTAATTTACATACTTTTTTTCCCCAGGTAGCACTGCCTGGCCTATAAAATACACTGTGCCAACTGACAGTCTCCACAAGGAGTACCATCACTTCCTCAGATAAAGATAAAACTGCTAATTTCTTTCTTTAAAATACTTAAGAGCTAAAATACTAGTGTGAATGAGCTCTTACTTGTATAAGTGGACTATACATTTTTTTTTCCAGGGGGGGGGGGGGAGGGCAAGCATAATAGAAAAGGATGTTGAAATTAAATGTTTGCTTGAACATGTTCTTACTCATACCATTTTAAAAGGTCAAATGAGGGTCTCACGATACTTAGATGCCTGTTGAGCAACACCAAATGAGTCTTCATGTCCTACAAAAAAAAAAAATCCCTTATCTAAGCGAGACTCTATGTGACTGGGACGACAAAATTTTCCCTTCAGACAGGTCTGAGATTTTTTGTCGGTGTCTTACATTCACAGACCTGTCTGGCAGTTCTGAAAAATTTTCTTAAAAATACATATATCATCCTTGCCTTCTCCGACACGTGTTAGGAAGATGGAAGGTAGACAATGCCGGTATTTTAGAATCATTGTTGGCCACTAGAAGCCCAGCGTCTTCCCCTATAACTCTACGGGCCCAACGCTTCTTTTATTAACATTATAGCCGGAGTCATGTGGAGAGCTGCAAAGCCGTTTGAACTAATTTTAGCTTACAAGGAGATGAAGATAAGCTTCCCACTATGGCTATACCATATGCTCTCCCGGTGATAATATTCAAGTGTAAAATACTCAACAGAGATACATTGTTCGAGGAGCTAAAGGCAAGAGATGGAAATTTCTGCACTGTGAGATTATAGAAAATAATATAGTGGCCCGAGTCTCAGATAACACTAAATTAGCGATAAATTCAATTAACCAGATATATTTTGACCCCGATGCTTCTTACGAGATCCAACCTAATTTGTTTTGCTCCATATTTGATTGCATTTAAATACATTTATCGCAGTCCTGTAAGAAAATCAATTTTTATGACGATTGATCGCTTTTCAAGAAAACAAAAAGAAAAAAAAAAAAAAAGTTGAGTCCTCTATTGTACATTGTAGAAGGGAGAAGAGTAATAACATCCAACTGAAGGTTCCTTAGAAAAGTCTCCTCTATCACATGTCCATAGTTGGAGAATTTGGTTTCGGCTAAGAGTCTTTGACCTATTTATTTGTCCCCGAGACCATTTTTCCGTGAAAGGGGGATTTGTTAGTCTTTGCTTAAATGAGAAAAGAGGTCCAGTGTGCATCGAAAGTATATTTGCAGATAAAACACATGGGGTTGGGGGCTTTGCAGGAGCCCGATGGAAGCTTTGTGTTAACAACTGCTGAAATGCTTGACCTACGGGCGACCTTGGTCAAACAAACCTGCAACTGAAGAGTCCTCTTTTGACACAGATACCTGGTAGGGCGGGAGGGAGGTAAAAGAAAACATAGGAGTCACAAAAGTGATGGGAGATAATGGTGGCAGTACTGACCCAGAAACCTGAGGTTAACGCTGTCATCACAATGGTGTAAAGGAGAGATGACCAAATGTTATTTCTGGTAGCGAAGAGTGGTGGATCTTGTTTAGCAATTTCCTAGATAGGGACGGGTAAAAGGTGTTTTACAAAGGCGATCCAGACTGGTGTGTGCATTGTAAAGCGAAACCTAATCCTAGCTACAACTTAACAATATGAGCAAATAGACCGTTTCCAAGATGAAATATGTGATACATGCTAAGCTGGCAACACGAGATGGCAAAGCTTGCTTATCCCCCGCTCTTTGTTTTTATAGGGTTTGCACAGGAACAAATACCTCCAGTAAATACAAGCAAAATAGCTTTGCTGGTCCATATCATGGCAGCACACATGCTCACAAGTCAGCTTGGGCAGGAAGTTACTAAGGTCTGTTCCGTACCATTTCCATTGCATCTTTATCTCTCCTGCTCATTGTTTGTTGCTGAGTACTTTAAACCTCAACTTCCCAACTAAAAGCTTCCTGTAGCCTGCTCTTAAATTTAGGTCTTTCAAGCACAACTTTGCTGGCTGTTTCAATCACAAGTGGTTTGCAATATACAAGAGACCTGAAGGAGATCGAGGCGGGTTTCACCATGGTTTGGCGGCTAGATGTTTCAAGAGGTTGTGTATGTAAAGGGTTAAACTTTTACCTATGTGCTGATTTTGTTTTAGCAATGTGCATGTCAGGGCTGGCTCTATATATTTGTGGGCCCTTTGGCTACGCAGTCACAGGGGACCACCTGTCTACTCCATATGCCGCTTGACAGACAAATAGCATATTTATCCAGATCAAGCTTAATCCACCCTAATTCTATTGCCAGCCCTGGTACCTGTTATATCCTATCGCTATCCTATCAAGATTTCATAGTGGAAATTGGGAAAATTGAGACATCACAGAATTGTCTTTTTTATTTTTGAATTATTTGAAGTATTGTCATAAGAAAGGACTATGGGGGAGATTTATCAGACATGGTGTGAAGTGAAACTGGCCCAGTTGCCCCTAGCAACCAATCAGATTCCACCTTTCATTTTCCAAAGAGTTTGTGAGGCATGAAAGGTGGAATCTGATTGGTTGCTAGGGGCAACTGAGCCAGTTTCATTTTACACCATGTTTGATAAATCTCCCCCATAGTCCTTTCTTATGACAAGTGCTCTGGTCACGTAGCAGACGATTTTCCACATCTATTGTGTATGCAAATAAATTAAAATGTACTTTAAATTTGAGGCCTGAGCCTTAGCACCTGGTCACCGATTCATTTTCATATTGAGAATCTCTGTGTCCCAGCTCCGGAAACCACAATCAAATGAACCAAAGTGAGATGTTTTTTTAATCTTACAACGTCCATATAATAAATGAACACATTTTTTAAACTCCTAAAACTAAACTCCTAAAGCTTTCATTAATTGAAAGCTTTTATTATGTTCAGCTGCTGTATACGGGGCAGGGAGTGGATTTCTAAAACTTTTTAAAATTAAATCATGTAAGCGCTGACTTTAATGGGCAGCCCGAACGATCTAAGGATCATTTGGGCAGCCCCTCACACTTCTTCCCGCTCCTCCCCGTTCACTTTCTGTACATGTAATAGCACAGGCAGCGAGCGGGAAACGAGGGGGAAGCTCTGTTGGGTTAGCTCTAGCCTCTATTATATACGTCTGAGTTCAATTGCGATATTGGGTAGTGACCCCAGGTGGCCTACGGGCCCCACAGTCACCCCAGGCTAGCTGGGATACTATCGCTGTTGATATCAGCTGTGATTATTGAGGATACAATAGGCTGCCCACAGAGTGTACGCTAAAATTCATATACAGTAAATACTGATTAGTTACTACCAGTCGCTGTGTTTTTAAGTTTCACATATCTTTTGAGTTATTAATGTTCACTATTAAAGGTTAAATTTTAAGATTACTTAGTATTATTGGCAACCCCCCTAACAGGAGGGGACGCTATAAGATAGAGGGGGCCCTTTTGGGCTTATGGCCCTATGTGTGTTTGGAGTTTGCTACCGTACCCTCTTCCCCCTCCTGTATAGCATCGATTTGTGTTTATTTGAACTGACAGGTTGGCTCTGGCGCCCCCCTCATTATTGTGCAGTGTAATACGGCCTTGAGGTAAATGCCTTACCACCAGGGAGAGCAAAAGGATTGGGTGCTGGACTTCAACATACCCAATCCTTATTTGCATTGACATCATTAGGCATGAGTTGGAAGTTCATCATAGACATTAGTTAGTTATCTGGTCTCACTGAACTTGGTGGGTATTAAGAAATTGCCCCAATTTTTTTTCCCCCCAACTTGATTAACTTGGTGTAAAGTGAAACTGGCTCAGTTGCCCCTAGCAACCAATTAGATTCCACTTTTCTTTCTTGACAAATTCTTTGGAAAATGAAAGGTGGAATCTGATTGGTTGTTAGGGGCAACTGAGCCAATTCTATTTTACTTCAGTTTGATAAAACTCCCCCATAGCCTTAAAATCTGGAGCAGGACTGTTGCCTATGGAGACTCTTCTATGCTCTATAGATTAATCTAGGTAATATCTCAAAGTGATGTCGCAATCCGAGTGCAAGTCTACTGGCGTCGACCAAACCTTCACAATATTTGAGCCGCGTATCCATTCCTTGTTTCTAGGAGTCAGTGCGTCTGTTTCCTTTAATTAAAATAACTTGGCCTGTGTCATGCTAAAAGCCCTCTCTATAAGGAAAACATTTTTGTAAACAGGTAGAGACCTATGTGACCTATTGTGTTAAGTTTACCCGATCTAGAGTCAACATCTGAGAGGAAGGGAATTCACCAGAAGATACTGCTAGAATGAACCCAATCACCACAAATATGTCGGCTGTTTTCTTAGCCATTGTTCCTTATCAGTCACTGATTAAATGTTAAATGTGGAAAAGACACAAAAAACACATTTTGTGATGTGTTTCCCCTGCGTTGTTTACATTGTCAAGTAGGTGGCATGCGGCTTTGCCCCTAAGAGGAACGTGTAGATTAATTTCAATGGGCGGCTAATTTATGGAAGGGAATAAATGAAGTCTATAGAATCCAAAAATATTTGCACCCCCAAAACTGCTGAGTAATCATTTAAGAGCGGCCGTTATAAGACGCATCAATAGACAGTAGCCTGTAGTTTTCTTCAATGCTGATGTATCTTACCCTGGAATTTTATGTTGTAATTTTGCATATTTTACATACTTATGTCTTTTCGTTGCATATGTTGGGTCTATAGTTGGTTCACTCTATGGCTATTTTTGAGAAGAACGGCTGTTGTTTTCACACAATGCATTGAACAATGGCCGTTGTTTTATTGACTTTTATGCATATCATTACAGTATGAAAAGTTGTTTTAATGGGAAAAAAAATTCAAAAATTTTCAAAAATAGTACGTTGTGTGAACATAGCCTATCGTTGTTTGTATACTTTACTTACCAGTCTTATAAGTTCTAAAGACATCTACTGTATCAGCGACTACGGAAGGGTGAAGGCAGTTTCTACATTGCAATTTTACTATTATCCTCTTAAAAGGGAAAAGTTAATGCATAGGTTAAGATTATTATCCGACTATCCATCCATCTTTGTCACAGACAGCTCATCTATGACCATGTAATCTTTAGGATGGAAGAATGCCTTCTTGACGTTACCTAGCAATGCTGTTTTGGTTTTTGTTTGTTGAGAATGACTCCATTGATTGAAAACAAGCAAGTTACGCAAAGAATTCCCATGGAATCTCACAGTGGTAGTCAGGTAGTTGTGCAGTTGTCCGGGCAAGTTTGCTGACATCCGCTCATGTTGCATATTCAGTTGCCTTCCGAAATTCAATTGTCCAGTTTGACCTCATACTTAAAATAATAAAATACCCATTTGGGTATTAGGAATTAGGAATTTAGTGCCCAAGTCAACTTTTTGAGTATTGATGAATATGGAGCCATATAGACCTTAAAAAAGAGGCAAATTCTCCTGCCCTGACTAATAGCCATAGCAGCCCAAAGCCAGATGGGGGCCACTGGTGATGTAGCCTCATTGACAGTCAGGGGCTAGTTTTCTGTTAAAGTGTTACACAGACATGTCAAAGTTTTAATCAGTGATGAGACCCCCAACAATCTCTAAATATAGTTACTCCTTGGCTTGACGCTCTACCTCACTTATAGAGGATTTATTCTACAAGCTAAGTAACATCTGGCAATCTGTGGTGATCTCAACATCGAAACCTTGTGCGATCCGAACTTTTGATATGTCTGTGTAAAATGTCCACTCTAGGTCTATGTGACATGTGAAAAGTTTTTTTTTTGTGTGTGACCCTTTACACAAGAGATGGCTGACCTGGTTAGAGTTATATAGCATGTCTAACCAGCTTCACAAAAAATACCTACCCATGAGTACCTATAGGTGGCACTAGAGAGACTGGTTTTCTCCTTATAAAAAAGGACTATGGCAAATTCATGAAATATTTCTAACGTAACATGAACCCTAAACTGAATACAATGCCTACAACATGTATGGCGTCCAATCTCTCCGATGACATCTCCTAATGAGTGAGAATGAAAAATGTTTCTGTTTGTCTCACTGTTGATTGAAATTGCAGCTTTTACAAATTAAAATCCCCATTTTGGTCATTATTAAAGAAAATTAGAACCAGTTAGTAAACTCTACAAACAGAGAAGAAGCTGGGACCCCGTTCAGGTCTCAGATACACAAACAATACGTAGGCAATGGGTTTGAAGACCGGCGGCTTTACTGTTTATGTTAAAATACCAGTCACACTAAAACATGAGATAGGTTCATAACCTTTCCAGCGAAAATCTTTTTCTTTCAAATCAACTGATATCAGAAAGTTATATAGATTTGTAATTTATTCCTATTAAAAAATCCCAGGTTTTCCCATACTTATCAGCTGCTGTATGTCCTCCAGGAAATGTTGTTTTATTTTCAGTCTGACACAGTGCTCTCTACCGACATCTCTGGTTGAGACAGGAACTGTCCAGAGAAGGAGAGGTTTTCTATAGGGATTCATAGAAAACCGAGACCGAGAGTTCCTGTCTCGGCCAGAGATGTCAGCAGAGAGCGCTGTGTCAGACTGAAAATAATAACAGCATTTCCTGCAGGACATACAGCAGCTAATAAGTATGGGAAGACTTGAGATTTTTTAATAGAAGTAAATCACAAATTTATACAACTTTCTGATAGTTGATTTGAAAGAAAAAGAT
>NC_091468.1:55832135-55932135 GCF_027789765.1 Dendropsophus ebraccatus | reverse complement strand
TTTTAAGAGCCTCTGGCCTCTCAGTCACTGGCCTACTAGTTAATTGCCACACGGACTTCATGACACATGGGCAGATAAGATGACATTTTCAGTTTCTGTCACTAGCAAACGCCACAACGTGGCTAGCACTAGTTGCTAAGAAGCTGTCAGAAGCCATTAGCAGCTGGCCAAAGTTGCCCTGTGGCACTTCCTCATGGCATCAGCAAATCGAGTAGAAATCCCCCAGCGGAGCCTACTGTTATACTAATGAGGCTCTACGCCTGTTTACGGACTAGCATCATTTTTGTGATTATTTCCACCTTTTCAGCTTGCCTTCATAATTCGCCTTCATTTGGCAGCAGGGGAAGTCAAACTCAGGAATGAAGTCTCTGACAATTTTCTTCTCCCTCCTCCTCCTCTCTCTCTCGCCTTGGTTGATGCAACCATGTGGCTGTTATATCACTTCACCTCCAGGTTATATTATGGATAACAGCTTCCAACGTAGAGCGTAGAGTTACGGGAGAGGAGGGGGGGGGGGGGTCCCTATGTGTCTAGAGTTCCAGCCAATCTCCGAATCTCCAATTATCCAAACATTTCCCGACGAAATACCTCGGTGTTTGCTTTTCTCTCTTTTTTCTCTGTTTCCCTAAGTCGCGTCGGACAAGAGCGAGGTTTATTGTTTTAGGCTTTTCTGAACACGCATCGGTATTTACACTGGATTCGAGGGCATTTGCTTCCAATGAAAATCTTGTCTTAGATTACAGCTCAGCAGTGTAATTTTTCCTCCCAGATGGGAGCGAAGTAGCTGTATTTGCCTAAAAACAGTAGGAAGAACAAACTATGCATTAAGCCCGGGCTGTTTTTGGCTTGACCTAATGATGTAACAGAAACCTTTTATTTGGGATAGGTCATTGCCAGGGATGGAAGGGAGGGGATCTGGCCGAGGCTTGAAAGGTTTTCTTCATTGTATTTACATAAGTCTTCACTTACAAAAATTCTGCGCTTAATGCTTCTGCTTTCATAAAGCAGAAATAAACAGGAAAGCTTCTGGTGAGTGTTATACACGGAATGCAGAAAGGTTTTCCTCTCCTAATGGAGTATATAATTCAGGTGCCCTTAAGGCATGCTTTCAGGAATTCTTTTGCCTGAGGTAATGGGAAGCTAAGGCTGTTTTAAGGCCTTGATTATCTATTGATGCACAAAGCGTAATAAAAAGTCATGGCGTTCGGATTGTACTGGATATTTCCATAAATAATCAATTGCCTTTTTCTTATAGGATGGCGACGTTTCGAGCAAGGAAAAGAGGAAGGGGGGGGGATTATGTATTCCGATTGTTATATTGTTGCAGATTGCAAAATTAAACATGGTGGCGGACTATCTAAGGGCGGGGGGAGGGGGCGGATAAAATATACAAAAATGTTAGACTGTTTAATCAACAAATATATATTTCTTTTCCAATGGCTCCTCTTTAGCATATAAAGTAGATTGGCTCATTGAAATGTTAAATGCAGATGATTTGCTTCGACGGATCTTCGCCTCTTTGATGCTGTTTTAGATTTTCATGCTTTTTTTTTTTTTTTTTTAACAAAGAAAGAATAGGAAAATCCCAGCACAAACAGATCAGGTTTGAAGAGGCAGTCACCTCGTGAAAGTCATTGTTTACGGTTTCACTAGGGTTACCGCCGACACGTTGCAAATTGACTGTAGATTTTCGGGTTTTCTCACATGTATTCCTAGAACACCAGTTGGTAGGAACATGTGCCCACTAGCCCAGGGTTCATTTACATATCATTTACAGGTTTGCTGCCTTTTTTTTTTTTCACACGCTTGAGATTTTCAGGCACTAAACATACCTCTGTTTATAATAATGTATAATTAATGGAGCTGGAATTGATGGGCGTATGCAGAGAATACTGATCAAATACTGAAACAAAATCAAAATTATGCCTAAAAAAATAAATTTAAAAAATCACCGGTCGTGTGCATGGAGCTTGGGTACTCACACACTACTTTCTACTATGTCGCCATATTGTGACACTGGCAAAGTTATCATACTTAGAATAAAAAAAAAAAAACATTCTAGCTTATGCTTAAAGGAGTAGTTCTAAAAAAAAAAAAAAAACCTTTCAAATCAACTGCTTGCAGGAAGTGCCAGATATTTGTAATTTACTTCTATTAAAAAAAAATCTCGTGTTTCAGCTGCTGTATGTTCTGCAGGAAGTGATATATTCTTTCCAGTCTGGCACACTGCTCTCTGCTGCCATCTCTGTCTGTGACAGGAACTTTCAAGAGCAGTAGCAAATCCCCATAGAAAACCTCTCCTGCTCTCCAGACTGGAAAGAATCCCATTTTCTGCAGGACATACAGCAGCTGATAAGTACTCGAAGTTTTTGGATTTTCTTTCAATAGAAGTAAATAACAAATCTCTGGCACTTTCTAGCACCAGTTAATGTAAAAGATTTTTTGTGAGCTACCCCTTTAAATGAAATGTATCATTAGAAAGTTGCCTATTGTTTTTTAAGAATTAGTTCAAACTATTCCAAAAAACTTGTAGTTACTATTTTCACCACTAAGCCTAAAACTGAGACTTCCTGGTCTGTCTGTGGTTACAAGGAGGAAAAGGCTGTAGACAGTAGATATCTGTTGATATATGAGGCAATAGATGAAGCTCGCAGCTTAGCCTCCCCCTCCCTGTGAAATGACTTCTTCAGAGGTCACTGACTATACCAAGCAATGTTCCCCATTCATGTGAATAAACCCTGTCCATTATTGTTTAGGTCTATGAGGCCTGCCGTAAAGCATGTCTCTAAATGCTGTTAAAAACAGCTCAGGCAGCATGGCTGCTTCCATAATAAAGCAGAAAAAAAATGAAATAAAAAGATTACAATCAGAAAATAGAAACTCACTAGAAAATAAAATGTTTCAGTATCTGCCTCTAATCAGTGGAAAAAAAAATAGAATCTAGGAGATACAATCCCTTTCAAGTGAATGTACAGTATGACCTAGATTTATTATTACTGATTAGAGGCAGATACGGAAACATGTTCATGGTTTCTAATCAGTTTCTATCTTCTGATTGTAAATGGTTCTATTTTATTGTTTGCACATTGTTATGGGGGCAGCCATCTTGTCTGAGCTGTTGTCAAATACTGTTGTCAATACTTTACAGCAAGCCTCATAGACATGGACAATGGTCTGGAGCGGACCCAATCACTAGAGTGAGAGAGTATTCTGGGCATGTACTGTGACCTGTGCTGAAGTGATTCTACAGGGAGGAGGAGACTGAGCTCTGAGCTTCAGCTATTGTGACTGGTGTATAATCTGTATACTGTATTTTCACTGTAAAGGCCCTATTACACAAAGCGATTATCGTCCGCATTTGGCCGATTATTGGCCAATATGGCCTATAATTGCTTTGTGTAATAAAATCAATGATCAGCTAACTTGCACAATGTTGGCTGATCGTTCTCTTTCAACATGTTGAAAGAGCAACGATGCAGATAGCAACAATCTGCTGTTGCCGCTTCGCAATAACAGAACACCGCTATCTCCTATCAGCCTGCCCCCCCTCTTACCTACTCGCTGGCAGCACTATTACACAGGGAACGGGGAGCAAGCAAGCACTGATCTGACATGTCGGCGCTTGCTTACTTCTCTGAATCGGCCCGTGTAATAGGGCCTTAAGCTTGTCTGTGATGATAAGGAGGACACTGCTGGAAAGTGATCTGTACAGAACAGGAAGTGTCAGCTTATTGTTAGACTTGTATGTAAAGTTCCTTTATAATCAGTTGAATGTATGTTTTAGATTTTTGTTTTTAAGTTTTTTGTACAATAAATGCCCCATATAAATGTAACCAACATCTTATTGCTCTTTATATTTGTAAGTTTGTGACATGTATAGATGTAGATGTAAAAAAAAATATCCCAATAACCGAGATGTGAATTCATTGTATTTGTACAGGAGACGGTTTGGACAACAGTGTAGCCTCACCAAGCACAGGGGACGACGACGACCCAGACAAAGATAAAAAACGTCATAAAAAACGTGGTATATTTCCTAAAGTAGCCACAAACATCATGAGGGCATGGCTCTTCCAACATCTAACGGTAAGTCCAACCTCAATATATGTACAGTACATTATATGGCAATTGACAATATATTCTCTTACTGCTGCCCTCTGGTTGTTTTGGCCCTTTTTTCGTTCATTGTCTCCTTGCGCGGATACTCTTAAAGACACCATTAAAAGGCAGTCCGATCTACTGGCATCACATTATACAGTTGAGCAGATATCATTTTGTTCAAAAAGTTTCTATCAGTTATGGATTGAAATCTTTTTCTACGGTAAGGAGTCCAGTGGGTGGTCTTACTTAAAGGGATATTCCCCAAAGTTGATCTCTGATCGCTTGATCGGGAGAATGTAGTGCATGGCTACTGCTCCATTCACTTCCTATCGGGACAGTCAATTACCTCTCAGTTTAGTGCTCAGAATTGTTTCACAAGCCTATAGAAAATGAGTGGATAAGTGGCCATGTATGTGGGATTTATTCAGGTCGCACTTTTAGGCTATGTTCACACTACGTAAAAGTACATCTGTTGTTGCCATCGGCCGTAGAGAGACCTGTCAGCTCACACAATGAAGCGAGCATCAGAACATGACTGCGCCCACATCAGAACACTACGGCCATTTAGATCATCTGGCCAGTACTGCAGTACCGGCCAGGATGATCTGTGCAGAGACTGGCCGTTCCGTGACTCGTGACATAGCCTTATCCTGTTCTCTGAATCAGTGAGGTCTGGCAAAATGGGAGCCCCATCAATCAGCTTGTTATCCCCTATCCTATAGATAGGGAATAACAAGTTAATATGGTAATAACCCTTTAAAGGATTGATAGTCTCCACTAAATGATCATGTATACAGAAGTAGCTGTCACTCATTAACTGGGACCGCCCACTGGACTCCTAAGCAAAGAAAAAGGGGTTTCAATAAGTAGGTTACTTTAAAGCGACTCTGTACCCACAATCTGACCACCCCCCCCCCCCCCCCAAACCACTTGTACCTTCAGATAGCTGCTTTTTATCCAAGATCAGTACTGGGGTCCGCTCAGCAGGTGATGCGGTTATTGTCCTAAAAAACTACTTTTAAACTTGCAGCCCTGTGCCCAACGGCTAGGGCTTAGAGTATCTGTGCCCTAACTTTCCACCACCCCTCCGTTCCTCCTCCCCACCCTCTTCATCATTAGGAATGCAACTGGAACATTTTCTCCTGTCTGAACATTGCACAGGTGCCTTAACAATCCAGCCCATGTTCAGTATTCACACAGCTGAGGAATAGGAGACAATCTGCCTGGAGTATTCCTAATGATGATGAGGGACAGAGAGGTTGTGCCAGCCTAATGCATACACAATCTAAGCCCCGGCCGTTAGGCACGGGGCTGCCAGTTTAAAAGTTTTTTTTTTAGGACAATAACTGCATCACCTGCTGAACGGACCCCAGGACAGATCTTGGATTAAAAGCAGCTATCCGAAGGTACAAGAGGTTTGGGGGGGGTCAGATTGTGGGTACAGAGTTGCTTTAAGTAGTGTTACTTTGTTCTATAACAGGGATAGGGAACCTTCGGCCCTCCAGCTTTTGCAAAACTACAATTCCCATCATGCCTGGACAGCCGAAGCTTTAGCTTCAGCTTCGGCTGTCCAGGCATGATGGGAATTGTAGTTTTGCAACAGCTAGAGGGCCTAAGGTTCCCCATCCCTGCTCTATAACATGCTGCCTGCAGATCAGACTGTATGTTCAATCTGTAGCTTTCCTTTAAATTCAGTTTAGGGCTTTATGTGACATATGTGCCATTGTATTTTATAGGCTTTATCTGATATTGCAGCTTTTCCTTACAATATCTGCAATAATCTTCAGCTACCACCATAGACCCAGTTATTTTGGTTTATAGAGGTTGTGTCTACTGCCGTTTGCTTACGTCAAATGCAAAAAAACAACAAAAAAAAAACAAACAAACGGGTGCACGGTCTCTTTAAATTTCCCAGCTTCGTTAATATATGTTCAGTCATCCTAGTAATCAGCACACAAATAGTTATAGCCGATAAGATGGTGATAACATCTCCGCTGTATGTAAGCGACCTAATTAAGTAATATGGAAAAATACAGGAAATCCATTCCGTAATCTCAGGTGTATAGAACAAATAGTCCCAAGGTTCAGAACTGACGAACTCAGGCCTGCTTATATAGTAAATGAACCATAAAAAAACACATAAAGATCCATGATAAAATTTTGGTAAAGATAATGTAACAATTCTTAAATCAACACATAAAACAGAAGCTCGGAAACTTATTTGCATTGGTATCAATAGGAGCTGGAGATGTTGACTTAAGTTCACAGCGAGAGTTACGACGCTCATTTCCTCCATCCAAAAGGAAATCAACAATGTGTAATAATTTTTTTCCTGTGCTCTCCCTGGAGGCTCCTAAAGCATAGTGCATTGTCTGAATTGGTTCTGAGTGCTTCATTGAAAGGACAGGTATTGCTGATTCAGACGGATTTCATCTACTCCATGAACCAATTAGTCTTTTAAGTCGTGAACCGCACAAGTGTTTATTCTTAGAGCGAGGTGGCATGAAGCCTATCTTTATTAACCTCTTTCTGCTTCTTAATACCCTTCACCTCTCCGTCCAGTGAATTATTCATTGTATGATCTCTAGTGGTTGCAAAGTTAAGCTACGGACTCATTAAGAGTGGCGGGATAAAAAAAAAACGATTGCTTTCTTACTACGAGTTGTAGGACTGGCGCAACTTTTTTTTTTAATGATTCGGGTCCTTGTGTTATTGAAAGAGAGGAGTACTTGTGTAAATTTTCTGTTATGTGGATTGGAGTTGGCTGTTGTAGACCCGCAACACTTGAAAGGTCCCCTTATAGTACATTTTATACTTTAGTTGACCATACCTGCCATTAGGTGGATGGGGTTCTCCCAAATGGAGATAGGTGGAGAGAGGGGTCAGGCTTGATGGAAAATAACTGCCTGACCCCTTTGTTCTGTGAGAGATGAGCTACAGTCAGAGCTCTCTGGTTTTGAATAAAGCCCCTATTACATGGGAAGTTCAGGGGGAGCAAGTAAGCGCCGACCTGTCAGGTCAGCACTAGCTTGCTCCTCGTTCCCCGCTTGCTGCCGCAGGGAAGTGCGGGTGTGGGTGTGTGTGTGGGGTGGGGGCATGGGGAGATGCGGCAGGGGCATGTACAGGGAACCCATAGGATATAGTGGCGGTCTGCTACCGCTGCTCCTATTACACAGACCGATGGCAGCAGTCCTAGTCATTAGTCTTTCAACATGTTGGAAGACTAAGGCTACTATTACATGGTCCGATAGGGGCCTGATAATAACTGTAAACAAGTGCCGATCTGCTAGATCGGCGCTCGTTTACTGTGCCTATTACACGGCCCGATAATCATTTAACAAGGGCTGCATGGACATCATTATCGATGTCCTTGTAGCCCTTGCTTAAACTGCAGACATTACCTATCCATGATCCAGGTAATGTCCTGCGCTCTGCTTCTCCCTGGGTCCTGCACGCTGCAGCTTCAGAGCGGCCTGTCTTAGCTGACAGGCCGCTCAGCCAATCACTGGCCGCACTGGTCCTGGCCAGTGATTGGCTAAGCGGCCTATCAGCTAAGACAGGCCGCTCTGAAGCTGGAGCATGCGGTACCCGGGGAGAAGCAGAGCGCAGGAGGAGCCCTGGATCATGGATAGGTAGTGTATGCACTTTGCAAATCGTCAGCTGCCGGTCGCGCACCGCGATTACATGCAGCGGTGTGCGCTTGGTGCCCGACAATTATAGGTCCGAACCTACATTAATGATCAGCCAGTGATCATTGTCATCGGCTGATCATTGTGTTTATTACGGTCCGGATAGGGCCAATTATCGTTCCGTGTAATAGTACCCTAACTGATCATTGCCTTTTCTTACACGAAACGATTATAGTCTGTAATGGCTGATAATCGGCCGAATATCGCCGAAGATCGCTTTGTGTAGTAGGGCTTTTAACACTCTCCATAGAAGACACTGGAATGCTTGGCTGTGGCGAAAATTGGCATAAGGTATGGTACAAATCTACTTCCGCTCATTGCTGGATTAGTTTTCAACTTTTGAAGCACAGAGAGCGAGAAACATGCAAGAGCTAATTTTCAGTTAAAGTGTAATATCATCGCTGTTGTATACAACGCAGTCAATGGCACTACCGGAAGAATCCTTACTCTGGTGTGTGCGTAAACAGGGAGTGCGGCAGCAGGATTGTGACAGCTTATCCTGCCGCCATTGAAGAATAATAGTTACATAAGAATCGGTAGTAGAGATGAGCGAACCTCGAGCTTGCTCGAGTAGATCCGAACCTGAACTTTCAGCATTTGATTAGCGGTGGCTGCTGAAGTTGGATAAATCCCTAAGGCTATGTGGAAATCATGTATATAGTCATTGGCTCTATCCATGTTTTCCAGACAACCTTAGAGCTTTATCCAAGTTCAGCAGCCCCCGCTAATCAAATACCGAACGTTCGGGTTTGGATCGACTTGAACCCGAACCCGGTTCGCTCATCTCTAATTGGTAGTCTTAAAGTTATAAGGTATAATTATCTGATTGCGGAGGTTTTGGCTGCTGGGGCTCCAATGATCTCGAGAGTCGAGACCCAATCCTCCCATTAAATGTATGCCACTGTTCATTCATTCCCTAATGGAGCCACAGAGACATAGTAGTAATGGATAAGGGACAACTTTGCAAGATACGCCCCCCCCCCAATTCCTACCCACCCCTAAAAAATAATGGTGCGTTCACACTACGGAATCCAGGTGTATTACCCACTGCGGAATACTAAGCGTGTGTTCACACTACGCTACGCTTGATCATCCGGGCAGCCCATAACAGATAGCAACGGTCTGCTGCCACCACTCTTATTCCACGGAGCGACGGCAGCAGGTCGCTGCTATCATAGTCGTCTGTCTTTCCACATGTTAAAAGACAAATGACAGCAACGATCCATCGGCTGATTGTTGCCTTCTTTTATACAGGACGATTATCGGCCATAACGGCCGAATACGGCCGATAATCCTTCCGTGTAATAGGGCCTTAAAATAAAGGTAATGGACAATGACAGATCATCACTGTACAGTGAGAGTGAAAAGATTTAACAATTCCCAATAAAAAATTAAAAAAGTACAGTCATGGGCAATGACCTTCAGGTTGCTCATTTCCTCTTAGTTAATGCCCTGAGAGGTTAAATTCAGGTCTTCGTAGAAGCACTAAACGCCATGAAATTCTCCCCCCATTTGTCACTATTAGTTAGTCGATCAGGGGAGAGGTTGGGATGACTGTACATTATGCAGACTCTCTAAGTGACTCTACCTGATTTTCAACTTTGCATGAAAAAAAAAAAAGCATGTGAAATGTAAATCAGGCCGCTTTCATGTCATGCCGCATTATATTTTATTATTTTCAGTCTCCTTTTTCCTACTCTACAAGGCGATGTTCTGCAGATTATTATTTCAGGAGAAGCAGTTGCCAGTATAGATGCATTCTGCTCGGTCTTTCCATAGTAACTGAGGCTTTTTAGTAAAACTCTTTGGAATATTTGTACAGTGGCCATAGACATATCTCGCTCAGGTTCTACTCCAGGAATTTCTGTATTTATTGCCAACAGGTTTATGGAAGTATTACGTATAGGACTGGGACAGATGGATTGAAAGGGGGAGGAAGGGATCCAGGGGTTATAGGCAAAGTACAGCTCATTTTCTTGATCTTACCATCTTTTCAGTTGAACATGCGTGTGTTCTGATTCAGCAGAGACAAGAAAGCTGCTGCTACATGGTTCTGGCGGTGGCTTATCTCCCCTGAAAACAAAGGGATAAGGCATGTTAAAATCCAACACAACTGACCATTTCCTTCCGCAACATTTTCCCATCAAAAAAGTCGTGAAGCCCCTATATACGATAGAAGGCTGGACAAATCTGGTGAAATCTGCAAATTCAGCCAATATTAATCTAGTGTGTGTGGGCATCTTAAAGGGGTATTCCAATTTAAAGCACAACTGTCACTCTGTCACAACTGGCACTAACCTTTAGATCACTCCGAGTCTCAGTCTTGAGACCCACTGCCATCGTGAGCGATAAAGCACGTGGCCATGACCTTAGGGTATCTGGCTGATAACAGGAGTCAGGTTCCAATATAGTCCGTAGCGCCCATCTTCTGTATCAGCTGGATCGGGCAGCTGGCTCGGGAGTGGAATGCTCTGTCACTGATTGATTCACCTGGCTATAATTTGCAGTGGCTCTCAGGACTGAAACCCGATGCAATCTAAACTTTTGGCATATGAAAAGTTTGCACAAATAACACTTTAGATCACTTATGCCTGATCTGTTCTAGCCGGATTTGCAGCTCCATAGAAAATGAATAGAGTCATAGCGTGCATGCACAAATTGGGGTTCTTGTATCCAATATGGTGGTGGTGGTGGTGGGGGGGGGGTCACAGTGGTTAAACTCCCTGGGATCTGACACTGATCCTATGTCCTGTGGATATGTGATATAACTTAGAATACCACTTTAAACACAGTTGTAGTATGGTTTGGTGCTGGAAGCAGCTCTTAAGGTGGTCTGGGTGTTACATCTACTATATAGGGAAAACATTGCTAAGCAGTATTCCTGCAAGTTATTGCTTTGCCCTTTAGTGTCTTAAAGGGAATCTGTCACCAAGAAAATGATTTTAAGAAACTTTTTAATTAGGTTTATTGGCTGAAATATGCATTTTTATCATGAAAAAGCAGTTTGAATCTCTCCCCCTGTCTTTATGAATTTCTAGGGAGAGGGGAGGGGTGGAGGTAGATGAGGCACCAAAACAGGACAACAAAGAGTTAATTTACAGCTACATCACCAGGCTATCTCCTCTGACAGTCAGCACTGACATCTCTGACCTCTGAATACTGGCTTTCAGATAGCTCCCACTGTGTAATCCTTTCTTCTCTGCTCTCTGCTGGTGAATAATCTCCCTCCTCCCCCCTCCCCTCTCCATAGGTTACACAGGGCTCGACTGATGTAAAAGAGTTGAGATTTCCTGATAATGAGCAGTGAATAAGAAAGAGGAGGGAGGAGGGGGGACCTGGGGAAAGTCTTTTTGAATGCAGATAATGGCAGATTTGCCTAATAAACATAATTACAAAGTTTCTTAAAATCGCCTGGACTAAAAATTATAAAATGACAGTGATACTTTAAGTGCAAGGTTTCTTCTTGAAAAGAACTCCAAAAGATGTGTTAACCACTAGGAATGTTGGGAAATAAGTTATGCAAAGTAGCAGTCCCCCTAGTACTGTATGGTTCCCCTCAGTAGCACCATGTGGGTCCAGAATAAACCCAAAAATAATCCAAAATAAACCAAAAATAGCTACAATACACCCATCTGTATGAGGTCTTACACTAAAGACCTGACGCACTGATGATCCTCAAGTGAACTCGGAATGTTCCTCATCTTGTAGTTTTGATTCTTTTCCCCTTTATTGTCCTACAAAGGATCCACTCTAACAGTTATTTTAGCTCCCACTTTGCGCAGCCCTCAGCTTTCCTCTCCTCTTTTTGAGCTTTTTTTTATCTTCTCACCTTGCATACAAAAAAGACTCCTTAAGACTATTTCAGACACCCTTTAAAACCGTACACAGTGTCACGGAGTCCTTTGTCTGAACGCAATGATTATGATCTACAATTGCCCGCCTCATTTGCAAACCTCCTCTCTCTCTCTCTCTATCCTTTTTTTTCCCACTTCTTTCTTGTTTAATTTAACAAGAAATGAGTAGTAAATGAAAGCTGCTGTCTGAAATCCCACTGTGAGTCTGTTTTGCACTTGGCTCCCCAGTGAAAAGGCAATTTGTGAAATTATGTGATAGAGTAATTAGTTGAAACCAGGCCTCCTGATTGTTGCCGCGCTGGTGTGGCGAGGAGGGTCTGTTTAAAAAAAAAAAAAAAAAGAAAAAAAAAAAGAGGAGAAGGAGAGATAAAATACGGGATTATTACCTTGGCAAGTTGGCGCTAAGCTTCTTCGTTTATTTGTAAACAGAATATTTAGTGACCACATAGGAAGTTGCTATAATCGCGAGCTCGTAAAGAAACCACAGCAGTGCCTTTGGATTTATATTGAGCACTCATGTAAAATTTAAGCTGGGACGCCAGCCTCCCTGTTAATGTAATTAGGGTTTAATTTACCACCCTTCGCACACAGATGTAATAGGGCCTTCATATTTATGCAGTCTTTAAGTACATTATAGAATACCTCAGTGCAGTACTTAGCCACAGAAACAGGTGTGAGGCCTTTTATATTTCATTTTTACACGGTAAACACATTGTATTTCTTGGGAAATATTAACGGGAATGGGAAGAAAAACAATGTCGGCGTACAAGGTGGTAATGGACAGTTACCCTTTATGTGCTCATGTATTTGTCAATGGTTAAGTAAATTAAAGCAAATGCTAGGGAAATCAATAGGCTTGCAGAGTCTTGGTTGTGCCTCATAGACTCCGGGACAGAATGACAGATGTGGTGCATATGAACCATTTAAGTATTAATGCAAGAAAACTGCCTCCCTGTGCAGACCGGGAAAGATGCTGCAATATTCTACCATTGGAGAAAAAAAAAAGAAAAAAAAAATTAGCTTCAAGCTGGATTGTGATTACAGCTCCATTCGGCGTTGAGTTCTTAATTTTTTTTTTTTTTTTTTTTAGCTTAATGGGCTTGTAGGATTGGTTTTTAGAGCTGGTGTATGTGATATTGGAGTCAATAAACTAGGGGTATGATGGAGGCATGAGGCATAAAGTGCCTTATTATTTATCACAGTTACGTGACCGGTTCAAAATGGCCGATATGCTTATGGTGAGGTCACAGGGTCGGAGACTGATTGTTATTCCCATAAGGTAAGAGTTTGTAGGGTTCGAGAGACAAACACAGCATGTAGTCCTAAAATTACATTTCAGAAGTAAAGCTTGTGTTTAGCAAGTGTCTGAACAGAAGGTGCTCCATGTGTAGCTGATGCTATTTTCATATTGTATAATTTGCTGCTTTAAAAAAATTGAGATTTAATAGCAAAACATTTTTTTTCTTTTTCATTTTAGAATATTTAGTATCCAAGTCTTTCTAATCACTGGCTAGAAATTAGGCTATAGGGAATATTTTTGATATTTGCTTTGTTCAAGGTTATTAATAAGTTTTTAAGGCTATGTTCACACGCTGTTGAAATTGCGTCCGTTTTTATTGGGCTGCTGCTATATAACGGCAGTTATTCATATAATTACACCTGGTGTTTTCATCCAATAAAAATAACTTTCATTTTGATGGTGTGTGGACATAGCCTTAAAAAAGACCAACCCCACCAACTCTTAACCATCCAATGACAACCCATTGATATCAATGGGCAACACGCAGTACGTAATTTTAAACGAATTAAGCACTTGCTGTGAGGTTTCCCTGCAGATTACAGCTGATACCAGAACCAATACCAGTTTGCTTCTGCTTGGTATATGGCGGTATGCATATTTGCAGAAAGTCTCTTAGATTTTAATTAAAGCCATATAATACTGGCTCGCTTTCCCAGGATAAGTTAGAGAAGGGTTATAGCACTTAGCCAAGTACTTAAAGAGGTTGTCAGGGAAAAATTAACTTTTCCCCTATTCACTATCCACAGGATTGGGGAAAAGTGAGAGATTGTTAGGGTCCAGCCTCTATACCCTCCGCTTATCTCCATATCAGGCCCCTGGCTTCTTTATTATTAAACGGCCATGGGTACGGTACATGACCAGGTTCATCCTTGTGGAGACTCCGGGGAGAGATGAGTAAGCCAGAAGAGTGCTTACTCAGCTCTTTCTGGCGGCTCCATAAGAATAAATAGAGCCACCAGAAAGAGTCGAGTATACCGGAAGAGTGCTTACTTGGCTCTCTCCAATGGCTCCATAGGAATGAATAGAGCCATAAGTCATGTGCCATACCCATTGCTCTATTTATTAGAAGGAATTCAGGGGCCCAATACAGAGATCAGTGGGGGGGGGGGGGGGGGGGGTACAGAGGTCGGACCCTCCTCAATCTCTTACTTTTCCAAGAAAGACTCTTTAAGCCTATTTATTCTAGTGATTTCTAGGGGTCTCGGCACCTTGATTCCCACCAATCACAACTCCTGACATTTCACTATGACATATGGAAGTTTGTGATTCACCAGTATTTTTTAATGGGACAGACTTATTTAGCCTCACTGTTGACACTGCTTTGACACTTCCCCACTCATCTCTTGTTCCCGATACCTTGTTTCAGCAAATGGAAAATGGTTGGGCATTAACACTCCAATCACTGGCTAAGGCGGGTCACTGCTATGGCTGAGGGGGCATTCCTTGGCTGTCGAGACCAGGTATCTGCAAGGAAAGATCAGACTCAAAATAACAGGAATTGCGGGCAGGGGTGATAGATAAGTGAAAGTTTTATTTATTTATTTTTATTTCTTTATATTTTTCCAATACTACCAGAAAATCCCTTTAAGCCAGTCTTCTGATGGATAACATCTGATAATTTAGGTTGTACAGATTAATAGCTATAGAACCCTTGTAGTGTGTAAGTCATGAGGATAAGCATATAAAACACTAGGGTTGAGACCTGTTCAGTTACCATGACATGAACAAGCCGTTTGGAAACCACAGAGTAATGTCAGCGTAAATAGCTCTCCCATGGAGCTCCGTCAGATATTCCGCAATAACAATAAAGATGCTTTTCATTATGGTCCTTTGTTGAAATAGCTGTATGATTTCCAACACTCCGTCTGTCATGTGAGCTAAATTCAGATTATACTCAGGCCTGAAAATTAATAGACAAATGGGCTGGTCACATGCTTTTATTGTAATGCTGGGATTTTTTTTTTTTTTATCTCATTCCTGCTGGAATTTCATTATTTTCTAAAGCTCTTTCCATGTGATCTAGAAGAGATTTAGTCACGAACAGACATAGAAGAATAATTCTGGCAATGCCTGTAAAATTATACAGCAAAGCCGATTGGGATTTATTGTGACTGGTTCGCCAATTGTTGAGGGTGCTAGAGAGTAAAGTGTTAAGGTCTGTCAGGACTGTGTAGTACTCTGCTGACTAGAGTGATGACAGACCCTTGTCGCTTGGCCATATCTAAATTCATCACTATGGTGACAATATTCAACAACGGAGGTTTTTAATAACATGTGGACATCCTACCCATGAGATGTCCACTTCCATGTGTCAGCTTTCTTGTCGCTGCTGCAGGGGGCCACCGTCAATAAATTTTGTTTTTAAAATGGATCTGGTCACTTAATACCAGGAATGGTGTACGATGTCCGAATAGTTGGGTCCAATGCCCACTGCGTTGCTGCCAAACTAGGCAGCTGGGCTTTTCAGTAACATAAAATACCTCATTACTTTCCTGGCTACTTTGTAACAAAGTTCTATCTCGGCATAATGGCTTAAAGCGTGGTCTATCTTCCTGATCATTTATTTGTTTTACACGAATCTTTGTTACTTTATTGTGGTGTCATAGCATGGGGGTCCTGAAACAATCCTACAAGTTTTTAGAGGGTATTTAAGCAGTCATATTCCATATATAGGGATGTATAGAAATGTTTCTTAAAGGACAACTCTGTCGCAAGGGACAAAAAAAAAAAAAAGAGAGACAACATTTTTTTTAGACTTACCTTCACTCCTGGGTCTGTCTCCATTTAAATTTCTCCCGCCAATCATGGGTCCCTGGAGCTCCTGTAGGCACTTCCTTGTTCTGACGCTGGCATTGTCAGATGACTGACAGTTTGCTCAGCCAATCGGAGGTAAGCAAGCTGCTGATGTCTCACAAGACGTCATCGACACAAGATGGCGCCGTCCGTGGTAGACAGGGATCAGGTACGAATATGAGGTACGAATATGTTTTACTTAAGGGCATGGGGGGGAGGTTTGATAGGAAAGGAGGCAGAAGGATAATTAAAGCCCACAACAAAGTTATGTAACTTTCTACTCTGTTTTAATTGCCGGTGAAAAAAATCCCCCGAGTTGTCCTATAATCCTTTAAATTTTAACTGTTTAGTGTACAATAGCCATCACTTCTACTGGCTTCTTTTTGAAAATTCCAGTGGGGGAATCCCTCTTTGTGGACTGCCAGTTGGCTTACAGAGTCGTAGGCTGACCATATACATGGGAATTTAGTTGGCACGGCATGGCAAATTAAAAGCCCCAAGAGATTATTTGTATGGGCAGTCATGCCAAAAAAAATGTCAGGCTAAACTAGCAGATCACTGGCATAAGTCGTCACGAACAATTGCGCATAATTTACAAAAAATGATTGGCCAAAATGGCCAATATCTTATGTGCGTATTTAGCCTTATGGGCCAGGCAATGCTCCCTGGGAAAAGAGGCATGCAAGTTATCTCTCCTCTAGAAGAAAAATATGCCACTGTAATGCCACCTATTGGAGATAGCTACCCAGTAAGTGAATGTTCAACCTATAAAAGATCTTTCAAGTCAGAATCGCCTCCACACGTGGCATCAAATCTAGGTAGTTTTTTACTTATTTTTTTTATATATATTTTATCTTTAGTGTTTTATGGAATAATTTAATATTTTTAGTATTTAGGAAAAATACAGATTTTTTTGTTTGTTTTCAAACACTCTAATGTGAGTCATCAACTTTTTGCCTTTTTTACGATGATGAAGATCTGTGGGATTATGGTAACCATTATGTGCTCCCCCCCTGAAAGACATTAAACAGTTAGCATTCTATATAGGGTCCTGCTACTTTTTATTTGTTATGTTAACTCTAATCTTGCAGGACCATGGTGCCTTTTTAAGTAGGTCATCTGTTTTGTCTGGGACATTAAGGATCAAAGGTCATTTGGAATCCAGAAGTCATTAGTCACTGGCTGCTCTGTGCTAGATCCCCAGGATGCCAGCTCACTAGTCACCCATGGCAACCTGGGTAAGACATGCTGTGCTGTTGCTATCTTGGCAGGATGCCTATTTTTTTCCTTCTTCTTCTTCTTTACTTCTAGTTTGCATTGATAAGCAATAGAGCAACTGCACTTACAATATACAATATAAATATCAACACATATTTACAATATAAATAAACAATATAAATATGAACACATAAATCACTTAAAAACGTAAAAAAAACAAACTAGATAAAATAACTAGTAAAAAGTGATTTTAAAGAATTCCGTGTATTTACACAGTGTGACGATCATTGGGGCAAGTCCCCGTTCAAGTGGGTAAATACTTCTATTGATTAGCATTGACCATAACCAGGTTTATTTCACTTTCACTTCTACATTACAGAAAGCCATTATGCTGGGAACCAGATAAAAGGCAGATCCTGGTGAGATCACTCACTTAGGCTTTATTGAGACCTAATGTCCCCCCCAAACCTCCACCTTGCCTTGAAAACATCATCAATTACAAGAATGACAGGCCCCTGGGAATCACGCTAAGACATTTAAGTTGGGAAGTCATGTTGCTGGGGAAAAAAAAGTCCTGGAATGTAATGACATGCACAGGAAGTATTCCTGAAATGTTCTATGTCTCTAAAACAGGCATGCTGAACTCAAGTGACATCCAGGGTCACATTTAGTACTTGAAAAAAAAAAAAATACATTAAACAAAAGAGATGTATTATTTAAAATGTATTGTTACATAAGCTGCATATTATTATTTAATTAATTAATTAATTGATTGATTAATTTTCATTTATTTATTTTAAAGCATCCACAACACTGTACATATAATACAGAATTTAACATAAAATCATCAAAAACTAATAATAAATGACAGATAGGAAAAGAGCACCCTGCCCACCAGAACTTACAATCTAGAAACACCCTCTAGTCAAAGCCTATTTCACGACTCGGTAATCGTGCGGTCAGGGCTGCACCCTGATCCCCTGATCATTACAGGGAGATATGTGGTTAAAATGGCTTAATCAGTCACCCACCAAGAATTTAATAATTTATCAATAACTCTATTAGGGTACTATTACATGGAACAATAATCGACCAAATCGGCTCAATCCGGCTGATTATCATTCCGTGTAATAAAGACAACGGTCAGCCAATGATCAATGTCATCAGCTGATCGTTGATATAGGTTTTGACCTATAATCGGCGGGTGCCGACCGTGCACCTCTACGTGCAGTAGCGGTGCGCGGCCGACGCTGATGATATGCAAAGAGGAATACATACCTATCCAGGCTGCATGGCTCCTCTTCCTCTGTGCTTCTCCCCAGGTCCCAAGCGCTGCAGCTTCAGAGCGGCCTGTCTCAGCTGACTGGCCGCTCAGCCAATGACAGGCCGGGGGCAAGTGATTGTCAACTGAGACAGGCCGTTCTGAAGCTGGAGCGCGTGGGACCCGGGAAGAAGCACAGAGTAAAAGGAGCCCAGCAGCCTGGACAGGTAATGTATGGTGTTTAAACAAGGGCTGCAAGGACATCGGCAACGATCTCCCTGCAGCCCTTGTTAAACAATTATCGGTACGTGTAATAGACCCAGTAAACGAGTGCCAATCTAGCAGATCGGCGCTAGTTTACAGGTATTATCGGGCCCCATCGGCCCATGTAATAACACACTTAGACTGGGCGATATTGGGCTGTTTGGCCAATAAATGGCAGTGTAATAGGGCTCTTACAATTGTCTGGTAACATAATTGCCAATATTCTTTACCAGTATTATCTTTTTAGTTCCAAAGAGTTGCCCAGGTTGTGTGTGGTATTACAATTTAGCTCTATTCACTTCAATGGAACTGAGCTGCAAAACCCGCACTTAAACCGATGACCTGACATGTTTTTAGAAGAAGATTTGTATGTTTTTGTAAGCCTCGATAACCCCTTTAAGTCACATGGGCCTAGATTTATGAATGCTGTGCTAGGCGAATACTTGAAAATAATCGCAAATGTTTTTTGTGTGGAAATTGGAGTTGCAATCTCTCTCAGATTGTAGTCACATTGAATTGGTATTTTAGTAGCTGTTACCAATTAGGAACCAGTCGCTGCTAGAAAATATTTTGATTCCTTAGTGCTTGTTTCCATATATCTGGTGATCCAGTTCAGCTCTGATCTGGTAGTAAAATCAGAAAGAAACAGTAGCCAGGACCAATCCCATTGTTGTCAATGACTTAAAATGCTGATCTGTAATCGGAAAAGAAAACTTGTTCCCGTTTTCCTATTGGTTTGAAACTTTTTTAGTAAAACATGTGGAAAAAACCTGATGACAACTGATACGTTTTTGACATTGTTCAGATGTGACAGAAGTTTAGATCGCAGTCCTAAGACCTACTAAGATCACTACAGTAATACCTCTGTTCTCAAACTTAATCTGTTCTTGAAGGCCCATAGAGTGTAAAGAGTAGCAGTAAGTAGCGGTACATCTTGCACCACTACTTACTGTAAAGGAGCGAGGAGCGGGGATTTCCATCATAATGACGGGAATCCCCACTCTAAACGAGTGTTCTCTGCAGTGGAGGCCGAGAGAGAGGCAGGAGCGGGTGGCTGTTTGAACTTGCCATGGGAAACAGCTCCTCCATCCTTCCCCAGCTCTGCGGACCCTTCTTCGGGGCTGCCGGCGCCCTTGCTCCAGCACTGGCCACCCCAACCTGATCCTGCAGCTTTCCCCAGGCCGTCGCTGCTTCTCTCCGCCATGGGGAAGAACTTCAAGTTCAAACAGCCACCCGCCCCTGCCTCTCTCTCTGCCTCCACTCTGGGAAACACCCGTTTAGAGCTGGGATTCCCATCATTATGACGGGAATTCCCAGTCCTGTGATCTTGGTGTTCCCAAACACTTTAATAATTGTCAGCTGAACAATAGTTAAAAACAATGTTAATAAACAATGTTCGAGTACCGAACAAAACTTTAGGAAGAATTTTTTTTCGAATACCGAAGTGTTTGAACACTGAGGTGTTCGAAAATAGTAGTAGTAGTTATAAGAAGGTTGAAGTGTACCTTGTATTTTATGATAATAATTTAATAACATTTCTTTATGCAGTGTTACCAATATGGGTAACATGATCCCAGGAAGAATAAGTGACCCTTTCCTAGACATGTGGACATATATCTTGCTGGACTTCACACTTGTATATGTGTTTAACCAGGAAATAGATTGATGATGTTTAGTTTCACCTCTAAATAAACAGAGGGAGACAAGAAGCTGAATTAATGGCTTTTCGGTTATGTCCACCCAAGGGACTAATGTGAATAGGAGGTTACCTAAACAAACAGAGCTGGTATTTCATCCTGTTATCTCTAAGCAGATTGTGATTCTCATGTGGGTATCCCAATTCCAGTTCAAGAGGTGGCGGTGTAACCTGTACATTTGTTTTAACGTTCTCTTAAGCGGCTACAAATTGGTGACCTAGGTCACATAATACACGTAATAGAAGAAAGTTATCAGGTCTACAGTCTACAGGTCTGAGTATTTTATTATCCATTTATGCCATTTGACACTTAAAGGGATTATCCAGCGTAAATCTTGTTCTTTCAAATCGACTGGTTTCAGAAAAGTATATAGGTTTGTCATTTATTCTATTTAAATATCTCGTGTTTTCCCGTACTTATCAGTTGCTGTTTGTCTTGAAGGAAGTGGAGTTTTCTTCTCAGTCTGACATAATGCTCTCTGCCGCCACCTCTGTCCATGTCAGGAACTGTCCAGAGCAGTAGTCAGTACCCATAGAAAACCTCTCCTGCTCTGGACAGTTTCTGTCTCGGACAGAGGTGGCAGCAGAGAGCACTGTGTCAGACTGAAAAGAAAACTCCACTTCCTGCAGGATATTCAGCAGCTGATAAGTATGGGAAGACTTGAGATTTTAAACAGAAGTATATTACAAATCTATATAACTTTCTAAAACCAGTTGATTTGAAAGAAAAAGATTTTCTCTTTAATACAAGAGCCTCATTGCACATTATGGTAAAGTAAGGGTTAGAAAAAAGAATTTTACCTTTAATGGTGCGTTCACACCTACAGGATCTGCAGCTGATTTTCTGCAGCAGATTTCATTTAAATAACTGAACACAGCATCAAATCTGCTGCAGATCCTGTAGGTGTGAACGCACCCTAATGGTTTCTTTATCCGTGATTTGACTGATGAGATAATCCTAGCAATGTACAAGCATATTAAACTTAAAGAATAGTATTGGACAAAGTTCGGGGACAACCATACATAAGACAGCATATTATATATATATTTTTTTAATAACCCTAAAGGCAATACATAGTAATGATATTCTGATAGAGATGATAGAAGATGGAAAAGAGAGTCCAATCGGGAGATCAGCACATCAGTATTGAGATCCAGATCCAGAAGGGGGGAGATCAGAGGGTGTCCGAGGAAGTCTCCAGGGCAACCCAAACATGTCTATCTATAAAAAAATAAAGACAAATAAAAGTCCTCCATTTAGGGCCGCAAGGCAATGTCATCCCAATGTTGGAAAGTCAGCTCACAGCTACTTGGTTATTGCGGGCATTTCTGCCCTTGTCGTTTGGATTACCGTTGTGCCACGCGCACAGTTACACAATGAGTAAAGGCGAGGGTTATTTCTAGGACACATAATTGAACATTAATACTCGCTGACACTGTCGCAAAAATGATATGTCAACCTGACAGGCCCTATGTGCTTACATCTGCTGATTGGCTGGAGACGAAGGGGATGTTTGTCAGATCAGTCCTGGGGCCTCCGTGCTGTAGAGCCAAGGATGATACAGCCATTAATCATGTGCTGCCATCTTTGCTAGACAAGCCTTTAACCAATTTGATGCCAAATTAAGTTTTAAGTCGGACATGATCACGTCTCGTAGGGTTTACTCGCTTTTGTTTTCACATACGGCCATTAAATTTTAACGCGAGGAAATCCAATTATTGGGAAGGGTTGATAATTTCCTGTCTAGTCTTGGATGTAGGTAATGATAATTAGGTTTTAATTAAAAGATTATCGTTAATTATTAATTTCGGGGACATAAGTCAGACGTAACAATTTTGCAAAAATTTGGACACTGCCTTACCCCTATGGATTTAACCCTTAGTTTTCAAAAACTATCCCTTGGTGTAAGCTTCTTTCCGAATTCACGCCTGAAGCGAAGAGCTTCTTCGAGCAAAATCAGTAGGTACTAACCATATTGGTAATTATTCAAGCACGGATTCCTCCAGCTCGACTTGTTTATAAAATGAGACCCCGGAGATGATCCATTTTCATATATTTTTCAACATTGGTTTTTGAAAACTCCCAATTGCACTTTACCCATGAAGAAAAAGCTTTCATCTGTAAAGATCCAGTTTCTCTTTGTTATTATAGCAAATGAAGCTATTAAGTACCGGTTTATGCCCCTTTGCTTGTCAAGCTCATCACATTCTATCATTAGATTTACATTTTTATTTAATTGGAAGAGTCATATCTGAAAGCTTTATGTGTGAAAAAATATCAAAATGTACTTTCCCTGACTATTATTTTTATGACTCGGAGAGTCGCGGGCGCTTCGGATACTGACAGAGATTGCTTCAGGAAGGAGAAATTATTCCTGGTTAGTTACAGTGGAATGACAATATAAAGCACCTCACACGAAGAGTGCAGTTTTTGTCTAACCACAGGCAAAGGAAGGCAAGGATGATTTGAGTTAATAGACACCGCCATTTTTATTTTTTTTCCATTATAATCATGCCTGATGTGGAGAAAATATATGCAAACCATTGGTAGCTATGTTTAGAAGAGAATGGGTAAGAGGTTTACTTTATATGAAGCCATATCTAGATATGACAGTACTTCTATAGTCCCCTATCGTGGTGGAAGTCCATCTCCTTTTGTCATGGGGTTCTATGGATTCTAGTTACTGTCTTGCATATATTTCTAATAAGATTAGGATTTTGAATGTCAAGTACTAGACCAATGGATCGATTAGCGGTGGCTGCTAAAGTTGGATAAAGCCCTAAGGCTATGTGGAAAACATGGATATAGTCATTGGCTGTTTCCATGTTTTCCAGACAACCTTAGAGCTTTATCCAACTTCAGCAGCCCCAGCTAATCAAATACCAAACAATCGGGTTTGGATGAACTCGAGCATGCTCGAGGTTCGCTAATCTCTAAACAGATCTCAAAGAAAATGTAGGCCTGGCAGAGAACTATGGTTTCTCCAGATGGAGCAAAATTTTTTCAAAAAGTTCCATATTGGCAAAAAAAGTTGGAACCTACTGGAATAACGCAGACCACAGAGATTGGTGATCATTTTTGGACAGAAGAATAGATTGTACTGATTTGGGTTGGACCATTTGACCATCTCCCAACTCTCCCCTGGGAGATAAGGATGAGGCAATGTTCTCTATGAGATAAGCCACTGCCAGAGGAGTCTAGTAGCCACTTATAGGCCCCATTACACAGACTGATACTGTTGTTGTGGGGTTAATGAAGTAGGATTTTTTTTAGCAGGGAAAACCCCTGTAATCAGCTGAGGAATGAGCGATGTGCATTAGTCACCTGATCACTGGCATTATTGCATAGGATAGTATTGGCCTACACCTTAGACATATGTCACTTGAATCTGCGGATTTCAGCACTTTCGGTCAACTCTTTAATGTATATGGTGACCCACCACGGCTCCCTTGCCAGATGATATTTGGGGAGGATCAGACATATTGGATTTTATCTGCCCGATCCTTTCATCTTCGAAGCTGAGAGAAGCTTGGCAGTAACTTAACTCTCTTTTTGCCATGTAGAACATCTGAATGCTTGACTGAACCATGGTTCACATAAAGAGATCAGGAGAGATACCTGACAGCCAAAATAGCATTTACTCGCCCTTACCCTAGCCATTCCTTTATATGTACAGTATAGAGAAAGCCACATATATGGCCAACTTTAATCAGACCTTTATCATATGTATCGTGTGCTTAAGGCTGTAAAGCATTTTAGATATTGTGTTAAAATTAGTATTTTTTTTTGGAACGTAAAAAAATCCCCCCAAAAATCATTATTGATTTTCATACTATCTTCGTTGCCATTTTCATGTGCGATAGTGACATCACTGTCACAGTCAAAGAGCGCAATATAAGGATACGGGCACATTGACGTGACTGGAATCTATCCCAATCTCATAAAACAATTCAGTCTGGTTGTCTTGCGAGACTTGTATTTGGTTGCCATATGGCCCGAGCTATTAATTGAAAATAACCCGAAGATTCAATGCATGTTGAATACAGCAAAATAGTGTGGATTAGATTCGAGCCCTGCTCCACATGGGAACGGAATTATATTGTTATTACTGCTATGTACATATTCATTAGTGGAAGGGTTTCCCATGCCTGGAAGACTGGTGGATATTGGATATATTTACCTTTCATCACTCAGTATGTCCACATACATCACAGTCCACCTTAACACTATAGGATCGTTGTATTCCCAGAACGTGAATAATGACAGCTTTTGAGAAAAGACACAAATACCTGAAAATAAACTGGAAAATAAAACGCTCGAAGGGACGTCAATGTCCTCTTTATGCTTTTTTTTTTTATTTCGAACCGGTTTGTAGCAAAATAAGATGTAAGACTGGCCGTACACCGCGGGCTAGCTAAATAAATATTTTACATGATGTCATGTCTCATGGTAACGTAATGAAATGCAGTGGAAAATGTGCATACCGACCCCGCGCAACAACGTACAAATATCTGAGCGCTATATCTTTTTTTTATGAATTTTCTTTTCGAAAGGGGTGGGGGGTGGCTCGGGCCATTGACAAAGTGAGTGCAGTAACCATGAAATTATAGGGGTGTTTAATTTCATTCTCACATTTTGATGGGGAGGGGAGGCGTTTAAGGTGGAAAGTATAGGTTTGGCGTTACCAAAGCCGCTTGGAATTGCCGAGGGGTTAACAGTGTACTTGATGGTGAAAGGTGAGAAGGAATGTGAAAACACTTGGCCGCTGATGTTAATACCTGCTAGCTGTGCTTGAAGCCCTTGTCCCTGTAGATTTCAATGTCCCCTCTGAATGCTGGCAGGCAGCTTCCAGCTGTGGCAGGCACGATGCAAGCGAATTGCTTTTGAATGTTCTTTACTCAAATAGGCAGTAATTACAAGCTTAAAGAGGTTTAGTGGTCCAGTAAACTACATAATCACCTCTGAATTAGCCTAGGCTCATCAGTTGCAGTCCAGCAAGCTCGAATCTGCTGTTTGTATTCAGCCGTCATCACGTAGCAACCTGAGCAGCAGGTGTGGAACAGTGAGAGTCCTCCTTAAATTCAACAGTCTACTGGGGACAATGATCTTTAATGAGATGAAGCTACACTATAACTGTATTTTAAGTGGCGAAATTAACACTGGAAATTATGTAGCACTTATTTTGTTGGGAAGATGGGCTGTTTAATAATGTTGTAATTGTAATTCCCCCATCTCACTCCGTAGGAAGACGTCGAGAAAAAAAAAATTGATTTGCAGTAAAGAGAGGTGTGGGGCTTAGAAGTGAATGGCTTACCGGGCAATTATTACTTTTAGGCGCACTTGAAAGTAAAATATCCTGACGTCTGTGTGAATAAAACATGTTATATGAGAGGACAAGCTTGGCAACTGCTATATAGAAGACTGCGATGACTGTACGCTATAGCACAGGGGTAATTCTGCTTGCAGTCATCCATTGCTGGTGGTGACGGAGAAGAGATATTAGGAAGGGTTGATTTGTCCCCCTGAGTATGTTCAGTATGTGGGATCCGGTGCATAGTCATAGTCATATGTTTGTCTTTATGAATGATTGGGATTTTGGACAAATGTGTGATTTGGCCTGTGAATGTATATGGTGTTGTACAGCGGTTATCGTGTTGCTTTGCATTTTTATTAAGAACATTGATTATTGTTAGGCTTTAGTAGCCCTAAAAGAAATGAATTACATTATGGCCTATCCTAAGACTAAACGGGGTCATACACCTTCAATAACTGATGGCCAAAGGATTGTTCAGCTGTCAGTTATCTCCACTGACATCATCTGTTGGTGGTCAGTTTAGAGAGCCTCATACACCCTAAGGCCATGTTCACATGGTGTAAGACACCGACCATTCTGTGACTCGGCCGGGTCACAGAACAGCCGGTGTCAGAGAAGATCATCCTGGCCGGTACTGCAGTACCGGCTGGATGATCTTCATTTCCCGTGGCCTATACCGACAAAAGTATGGGTACCTTAAAAGGATACCTGACATTATAACTTTCAAAATCTGAACCAAGAGGGGATGTAAAATAAAAAAGTTTGCAATTTACATTCATCATTTTTTAGTTATCATTCTGTAAAACAAAGCTATACTTACTTGTATCCAGGTCCAGTGTCCTGAAGGCAGCTTTTTAGTCTTGTGATGGTTGAAAAAAAAGAGACTAAACTCAGGAAGTCCTGGTCATCTGTGTGCTCACAGAGAAAGCAATCATTTGGTTGATGGACACATTGAGCCGTCACACTATATATTGTCCGGGACTTCCTACGTTTAGTCTCAACGCTAAGGGGGCTTTCACACATCCGCAATTTCACGGACGTTACAAACTGGGAAGGAATGGGGTTATCTAGTGGGCTATGTTCCCACAATGTCTTTTTTACGTGAAAAAGTTAATTTTTTTTAATATTGATGGACGTTATTAATGATCTTAACCTTTAATTATCTCTGTCATTATCAAAAGGACAATTTTCACACAAAAAAAGTTTGAGGATAGCTGTGAAGAAAAAAATCTTTCCTAAGAGAAATTTCTAGTATTACATGGCTCCTATCAAAGTGAATGAGTAATGTGATATGTGGTGGCATCAAGTCCTTCAGGGTGTGAGTTTCTCTTTACAGAAGCTCTTTTATTGGCGTATGGCGTATGGACTAGTTTAAAAGGGTTGTTCAGAAAAAAATCATCATACTTAGCCATCCTGCTGGAGCTGTGAGGGACATGTCAGTAATGAATACTTACCTATCCCGCTCCCCCGCCAGTTCCCTTGCCACCTGCTGTGCTCCACTGTCCGTGTTTTCATATCTGATGACATCCTTTTCCTATAAGAAATGGCTGGTCAACATAGACTCTATACCAAGCGGCGGTGGGAGCGGCACCCTATCCGCTGTTTCCAGCACTGACAGCAGCACACAGGTGGTGGCCCTGGAACCAGCAGCTGCGGGGGAGCAGGACAGGTAAGTATACATTACTGACATGTCCCCCACAGCCCTGGCAACAAGGCCAAGTATGATTTTAGTTACCATAGTATAAGTTTATTCTAAATACTGTTTATAGGATCCACGAAAATAATTCACCTAGTTTATCTGGTACCAAATATAATTGATTAATGCTGCGTTTACACGGAGCGATAATTCGCCTGATCGTACGATTAACGATTTCTTAGTAACGATTTTTTTTCATAACAATTGGCGTTTAGACGGTACGATATTTCGTACGGAAAATTCGTTTTGCGATCGCTTAAGCTATCTCACACATTGGTTAAATCGGCGAACGACTGTTCACACGGAACGATCTGCGAATTTTTTGCGAACGATCAACGACGATTTGAGAACATGTTCAAAGATCAAAATGAACGATTTCTCGCTCTTCCTTTGATCGTTCGCTGCATTTACACGTACGATTTTCTTTCGAATTTGATTGTTATCGCGCAAATTCGCCAGATAATCGTTACGTGTAAATGCAGCATTACATAGTTCTGTGTGGGTGCAGTAAGGTTGTGGAATGTGGGAGCAGATCGGTTCCCTACACCCCGGATATACAGTAATTTATAGCCATATTGTTAGTCACTTCTCCAGTAAGTGTTGAAAGTTCTCCATTTATGGCAATGTAGTGATTTATTGGCAATCATTTTGGGATCATTCCAGCAGAAGCAAACTATCTCTCCAGGTATGTGATGAACATTCCAATATGGCAGCTCCGTATCTCTGTGTCTATGGTCACTCCAGGTCACGACAGAATGATTTGCTTGTCCTCAGACATTAGGAGAATTTTCCTTTTCTTTGCTGCAGTCAGCAGTAAAGAGCTCTGACTTGATCTGTTTATGAAGTCATCAGCTCTCTATATTATTTCAGTTACTCCATCCTGTTTGCTGCTTTTACAAGTAGCTTTAGGCCAATATAAAATAAAACAAGGCCATACTAGTTTGAATAAAGCTCTCATCAACTTTTGGCTGCGTTCTCACTTTCCCTGTGTACTAGTACACACTTTAAGAAAACAGTTCGAGCCATTTTCGAGAAGTACAAAGTTCTTAAAGGGACATTGCCCACTTTGATAAAAACATGGCAGTCATAAGATAAGGATGTAATATTCAAAAATACTAGCCAATGAAAAGAGGTCTGTAGCATTCTAGTGATTAAAGGGGTTATCCAGCGCTACAAAACATGGCCACTTTCTTGAATGGAGCTTTATTGCAAACCGCACCTGAACTGGAGACGAGAGTCGTGTTGTCTCTGAAAGAAAGTGGCCATGTTTTTGTAGCGCTGGATGACCCCTTTAAAGGAAGACCAGAATAATATTTGCCCCATGTTTTTACGTGTTTTTTTTATTTTTTACTTTTTATAAGCTGCTGACACAAATAGTGATCAGCTGCCCGTTCCCCAGTCAAAAACCTGATTGAGTGGCTCTCCGGTCTAGTTCATAGAATAAGGTACTAAAGTGTTCCTAGAAAAACTAATTTGGTTGATAATCTGCCTGTGCAAAATTCAATAACTGACAGCAGAATGATGGCTCCTGTCTGGTACCTGTTTTACCCATACACAGGAATATTCAGCATGGCAGAGCCCTCCTGTGTTCTCTATGGGGAGGGGAGTGTTAAGCCGCAGCCAGACAGTAGCTTATCTCTCCTAGAACAGAGGGTCTGGGAAGTGATTTTCTATTACTCTCGACCCATATCTCCCCTGACATCATCTGTCAGTGGTCGGTTGGGAGAGCCCCATACACCTTATACCTTATATACAAGTAGTAGGTACAGACGACAAAAGTATAAGGTGTATGGGGACCTTAAATTTTCACTAAGAATGGTTATGGTAAATTCCCCCTATCTTTTCTGTTAATAGGGACAAATAGCAGGACAGTAGCCCAAGTGCGACAGCAAACAGAAAAAATTAATTATGTATCATAAAGAATATTAATAATAATTGAACTAATATAATATAAATAGTAATAAAGTAAATAAATTAAATAATAATAATTGAACAAATATAATATAAATAGTAATACAATAAATAATGTAATATAATAATAATAATAAACTAACATAATATAAATAGCAATAAAATAAATTAATATAATAATAATATTAATAATAATAATAATAATAATAATAATTATTATTATTATTATTATTATTATTATTATTATTATTATTATTATTATTATTATTATTAGTAGTAGTAGTAGTAGTAGTATTTTATTTACTATAATTAACAATAATGTTGTTATTATTAATAATAATAATTATTATTATTAATATTATTATTGTGTTATTATCTCTATTAATTTCTCTGTCTTTTGCTATAAATATATATCTGTTAGCTCATCAATAGAATTCCTCCATTATGTCGGTGTGCACAATTTATAAGTCACACTGCAATTATTTTGAAGACCTGTCTTCTCCAGACCTATTCGCCCACCTGTCACTTGGCCTGTAAAGTAAACTATTACTAATATCCTGTGTTAATGTACATACATATCATGCTTTCTATAGCCGGAGCATGGGCTCACAAATGATGGAGGCCTTGGTAAATACAATGCTTCACTGAGTGATTTCACAGCTAAGAGCGGCCTCGTTTACATTCAAGTATTTATAAAGCTACGGAGCTCAGCTACTATAAATTCAGGCTATGTTCTAAGACTACGCTATGCCCGGCTTTTGTAATGTAAATCACTAGCACAAAGTGCATCTTTGATAATGTTCACTCAGGGACAAAAAAGCATTCACTGAAACAGCAAGCCTAATTCAGAAAATTGAAATAAAATAACATATAGGGCTTGCGGTTTATTTTTAGGCAGAAAATATGGTCAAGGTCTAAGGCTGATGGATGTGCCAGAAATATTGATTATATTAATAAGTGATTGTTGCGCTTGTAAATATATTCATGTTGTCGCTGTCACACAAATAATGTGATAATATTAGAAAATTGTGAGTGAAGTGCAATGAAGTGAACTGTACTGGCCCATGTAGGGGAGAATGCATCATGGTTCCATCTTCTGCATCCATATAAAATTGCCTTTAGTGGAGAGAGCTATACAATTAGCCTCTTATTCCCTATATATATATAAAAGCTACTGTATGTGCAATGTAAAGCTCCTCGGCAGTAATGCAAAAACTGGCAGTAATATCCTAAATGCCCCCATATACAGAAGTAAAAAGTCACCCAAACCTGCTATTTTTGGTGGGAACAACCAATACATAAAGAGGCCTCCCAAATATCCCAACTTCCCCATAGATGATGTCGGATAGGTCATGTTGGGTAATGACAAGTCACCACCATAGTTTTCTGGAAGCGTCTTTCTTTCCCTCTCCCCATTCTAAATATAAGAATGCTTAAAGGAGAAGTCTGGCCATTTATAAAACACAGCAGCGGACAGGAACAGGGAGAAATTGATTACAAGTAGGAAATTACCTCTCCCTGTGCCCACGGTAAGCGGCGGGACTCACCCCAGGATCCCCCACCGGAAGGCATTTTCCTCCAAGTTGTGATGACTTCGCGACTCGGGGAGGAAAAGGTCGGGTGATGGACTGGCCGATCAGCCAATTAGTGACTGGAACAGCGCCCCGCCCTAGTCACTGACTGGCTGAGCTGCTAGTCCATCACCTGGGTCATGATCCCGGAGCCTGATGGGGGTCCTAATGCTGGTCCCGTCCCTCACCGCAGACACGGGAAGTTCATACTTCTAATCAATTTCCCCCTTGCCCTGCCAGCTGCTGGGTTTTATAAATCGCCAGACTTCTCCTTTCATGTGTATGGAGTAAAGCTGTTCGATGAACAAATGCTTAACCAATAGCTAGTAAAGGTATATAAACTCTTTAAACAGGTTATCCAGGAATAGAAATAAAAAAACATCTATGAACAGCGCCACTTGTGCCATCACTTGTACCCGCTTGCTCAGCGGGCGACTGCCCCCTATACACCCACGTATAATACAACCTCTTATAATCACATTCCAGCTCTTTAATCAAATTAATATATATATATATATATATATATATATATATATATATATATGCCACCAGAATTTACATTCTTTTACAAAATTATGTTGTTGTTGTTTTTTTTAAATTTGTGCTGTGAAAGTTTTCCAACTAAATACTGTGAATATTTTCCAAGCGTTAACAAAAAATTACACTTTGAAAGTTCTCGTAGAGCAGACGCATTACATCAAGTATGTCAGACCTGTTATCTAGCAATGCCTCGCTCACTCCCCACAACTTTCCTTCCTTCCCAGCAGCTCCACACCCATTCAAGACATAACAATCTCCATTTATTCTTTAGTTCCAACAACTGACA
This sequence comes from Dendropsophus ebraccatus, assembly GCF_027789765.1. Classification (NCBI taxonomy): domain Eukaryota; kingdom Metazoa; phylum Chordata; class Amphibia; order Anura; family Hylidae; genus Dendropsophus; species Dendropsophus ebraccatus. The sequence goes on along the minus strand of NC_091468.1, from coordinate 55,900,640 downwards.
AAGAGTGAACTCGAATGGACACGTCTCCGAAAAGAACAGGTGTTAGCTGTTTAGACCATAGAAATATCAGGATTATCTATAACATCATAATATTTGGTGGTAGCTCAGAAATAATGACGCAGGGGAGTGAAATGTTTCTAAGGACTTTGCAATTTCCTAAGGACTTTGTGATTTCCTAATCACAGGGGCATTTACTTAATTGTTACTTCAAATAGAAAAAGACCAGAAATAACATTGGAAATCTCCTACATGAATGGAGTCTGATTCATAGAATCATAGTGGAGATGGAATGCAATTTAATAAAAAGCAATAGTGAGCAATAAAATTATATGCATTGCAAAAAATAATTGTAAACACCCATTGGGTACATGGTGAAAACATCTAAAAAGATTTATTTGAGCTGGAGAGCAGGTGGCTGAACCTACCTACATGCACCTACCTCCCCTGCTCCAGCGCTGGGGTCCGCTGTCATTCCCTCTGGTTCCTAGTCCCTCGGCTGCTTCCTGGTTTGAGCTGGGACTGGGTCATGATGTGTCAGCCCCACTCAGGCAGCCAGCAGTCGAGGTGGGACCCACTACAACCACTGACTGGCTGAGTGGGGCTGACTCATCACAACCCAGGTCCCCGTTCAGATCAGGAACCGGACAGGGGAACGGGAAAAGGAGGGGCCAACAGTGGATCTCAGTGATGGAGCAGGGAAGGTAGGTGCATATAGATAGGTTCAGCCACCTTGGGCGCCGGACATCACCTTTAATACCCGTTTTTTCCCTTCCCATATTGTCTCAGGATGTGCTTATATATTCTATTTAAAAAAAAATTAATGGCTTGGGGTCTAACTCTGAGCCCCACTGAGCAGGAGAGATGTACAGGACTATATTTCACTTTCTGGCTGGCAATGATCTTCATCCAGGTGGCTCCATTATAACTTTATAAGGTCAGTGGATGGAAGTGATTGATGATGGAGTGCAGTGCATTAATTCTTCCACTTATTCTCCTTATTAATGGGAAACTAAGAAGTGAGACCTTGACCGATAAAAACATTTAACCATGTTTCTGTGAAATAAGAAAAGTTTTTTTTTTTTTTAGGACAGGTGCCCTTTAGGCCTGGAAGGTCCTTTTTCTGCATATGATGCGCCATACGGCAGGTGCAGGTCACTAAGAAGCATGGGCCGGCAAATGGGGATGGGGCTTTATTTAGGATCAGCGTGCTCGGTTGCCAGTCTATATAAATTTCCCCCTTTGTCTACACCCTTCTTCCCTCCACCTTCACCTCACCTTGCCCTATCTCTCACTCCAGTCATCGCTACGTGGAATAGAAAGTGAGAGGTAGTAGGAGTATATGGCTTCTTTCCCAGGGCTCCACCTAGTTGACCAAGTACTTGAACTAGGAAGTGCTGCATCTAAGAACAGTTCCACAGTTGCAGGATAAATGTATTTTCCTGGGTTCAATTTCTTCTTTATCTTCAGACTGAAAGCTCCTTTTAAAACATATGCCCCATGCTCCTCGGTGGAAGAGTGACATCATTTATCTTGTTCACACATGAAATGCCATGTGTGCAAAGAGCACATAGCTCATGAAATATTAAGGGCTTCTTCCATCGCAGTCTATATCCAGAGTGAGGTAGACGTTCTTAACCACTTTATTTCGAGCCGGCTTGGCATAATCTTAACATTTCCCCAAATACATTGCTTTTCCTTTGTATCTTTGCCCAGTTTAAAGTAGAGACAATTTAATGTCAGATGAATTACTAAGGATGAGGTCCGAGACGAGACTTGTTTGGACTTGGTTTATCTCCACAGCGAGCTCTGTGTAAGATTATTTTCAAATTTCCTTCGTGCATTACGAAACACTGTCACGGGGGCACGTCCATGAGGGAGAGAATGTTTTTGATACGCGGTTACCAGAAAAGATAAGATAAGTCCAGTATCACTGTCCTGGCATCCGCATAGGCTGCCAGTGGTGGAAACTCTGATGAAAGGAGAACATTTGGACAAGGCGGTTCATTAAGATAGAAAAGTTGGACATTTTCCATCTGCCTGTGCTGTGGCCTTGTTTTATTTCCTATTGTCATTACTTCTACTACCCTCTGTGCTTACTAGAGGAAGTTCTATATAACTCTGAATTTTTATTTATTTTTTTCAAGTCAACAAATTCATTGAATATTTAATAGAGGAGAATAAAAAGTTTTTGTGAATTTTATGACTTTTACAAAAACAAACTTGGTATTATCTTTGACTTTCATTATCCTAATCACCAGCCCTTCCTGTACTAAGGCTTACGAACCACCGAGAGGAGCTATCCTTGAGAACATGCTCATTACCTTGCAGCCTTTTGATAGAGGTTATGAAGCAGTCACCTTTCCGAAGATTAAGAGGCTCCATTAGAAACATCTGAGCAACCAACATAGTGAAGCTTAACGCTACTGGATTCACAATGTTGCTTCTGCTTACATAGCAACAGATGTGGTTAGCAGATAGTCAAACATTAACTTTCTATTGTGATGCTTTGTAGCGAGTGGGATGTATTGTTAAAGCTTACATAGCATTGCCTTTTTATAAACAAACTAGTTTTTGGGTGTAGGTTGAGATTGGTTTGCCCACTGTCGTAAAACTATCATGGCTCGAGAAAACTAATCTAAACTAGGTCATACAGAGTTCCTAATTTGCTCATGCTCTTGATGCCTAAAGATACCCCCGCCTCTTATGCTGGGGGTTATATAGGTTTTGTGGTCATGCCTGAAAAATATGAACTGATGTTTGGGTAACATGTGGCGTTGTGCACAATTCAAGAACCTAGAAAATGTTTATATTCCTGGGTGTCAAGGGTCACCTGCCCACAGGCTCCGCCACCCTAATTATGTTTATAGGCTAAAATAAATAAGAATCGAAAAAAAAAGTGAAAGTAAATATTTAGGGTGAATAAGATATCGCTTTGTGCATTCATTATTTTTAAAGGAGACGTTGTTGCAGTGAAGAAAAGCCGACAACATTCCTACAGTTCTTTATTAAATTTTGACTCTTTAGGGCAGGTTTTTAAATTAATTTTTGGAAGGTTTTTCCTGGGTGTTTTCTTTTAAAATGGTGCTAAAATAAGTTGTAGTTTGTATCAGGTTATTATCTGCATAAAAAACTACAGATGCCCCCTTAGGCTGCATTGAGACGTTCCCTGTTCAGCCGTGCAGCGCTGTAACTACAGCGCAGCGCATATCTGTACAGTTCCCCCACCCCCAGCATCTTATCACAGATGCTTCCTGGGCGGGGGGAGAAGTCTGTTACAGGCATTCCACGTCCATGTTCCGTGTGGAGCACGAAATGTGTGAATTTAGCCTTAGACTTTCCTCTGGTACATTACTGATACAGTCAGGGGTGGCATCCAGCTGCTTCTTTCCAGGAACCAGGAAAAAGCAATTCCATGTTCAGAACAGGATGCCGCCTACATTTTGGAGTGTTTTTAGCATTGTCTGATATCACCCTTCCCAGATAGTATGCACCTCACCTATATCCTAACATTATTAAAGGGGTACGCCAATGAAAATCTTTTTCTTTCAAATCAGCTGGTTTCAGAAAGTTATATAGATTTGTAATTTTCTTCTATTTAAAAATCTCCAGTTTTCCTATACTTTTTAGCTGCTGTATGTCCTGCAGGAAGTAGTGTATTCTTTCCAGTCTGACACAGCATTCTCTGCTGCCACCTCTGTCCATGTCAGGGGGATATGGGGGATTTGCTACTGTTCTCGATAGTTCCTAAAATGGACAGAGGTGGCAGCAGAGAGCACTGTGTTAGACTGGAAATAATACACCACTTCCTGGAGGATATACATCAGCTGATAAGTATTAGAAGATCTAGATTACAAATCTATATAACCTTCTGAAACCAGTTGATTTGAAAGAAAAATATTTGCGCCTGAGTACCCCTTTAAGCTTGACCAATATTTATATAATTCCATCCACTAAAATCCTCTTATAGTAGATTTTTTTTGGTTAACCAGCAAAATCGCTGGTCCAGTAACAAGATCTTGGAGAAGTCACTGCTGTTCTGGCACTAAAATTAGATTGTAAGGTTTAAGGGCAGGTGTCCGCTGAGCCTGAAAAAATGTATGTTTTCGTGCTGCGTACCTTCTGTTTAACTATTTTAACTATGGAGAAAGGCTTAGAGTTTCCAGCGTTAAATCAATGTATTGTTGCAAACCTGGCAAAATATTTATAGAAGTGTTAAGAACTCTTTAAATATTTAGCTAAACAACATAGTAAAGAAAAAAGAAAAAAAAATTGAAGGTAAATTGTCCTGATGGTTGGACTACAGACAAAGATCTAAAGAGTTAAACTGGAGCTATGTGCCGCATTGATTCGGGGAGAGAGAGGGTCAGCTTTCTCATACATAATCTCTGTTTTATGGCTTTCACTGATTCTTTAGGTGTTAGCCCAGATGAAATAAAGAGCACTCCAGGAGAACCATTACAACTATTGCTCTCCCGTAGACACGATCACAATCATTAATTTCTTTTGTGAGAACTAAAGGTAATTTTGTTTGCTGTACTAATGCATTGTAGTTCTCCCTCGGTCCCAGAATATCCTTTCTCATATTCCCATCTTGATCAATTGTTTGCAAATAATTAAGCTTTTAAGAGATAATGGTACAAGGCTAATGGAGACAACCGGGCAAAAAGTCTCAACTCTCTCTTCGAGAAGGATAGACAGCTTTCTTCAGACGCTTTAAATTGGTTTTATCAATAGGATCCTTTCTTTTGTTGTGTGATACATGGGAGGTGTAGAGTGCCGCCATGTTTGGATCCCTCACAAGTAAAATATGGCTACAGTTATAGTATGCTCAATGCAACTTGGTTTTTGTCATTTTTTAAAGGGTACCTCTCAGTTTAATCATCTTTCTGTGTAAGGTTGTCGATGTAGAGGTTACTAAGAGTTGTGAATGTTTAGGAGCCAAATCCTAAAAGTTCTGAACGTCTCAGACCAATGCTATGAGTTCCAGGACCAAGACCCTCACTTATCACTTATCGCATTATTGTGACTTTCCAATATTATTTTCTCGAGTTTTAAATATTGAAGATGTTAAAATATAAAAGGGATTGGACCCATAAAATTATGGCGATCATCTAAAGATCCTCATACACTTTTATCAAAAGTTGGCTATAACTGCCCGCTTTTGAAAGACTGGCCGGCTGTCTAAAGTGAGTGGGGTCCTGCCACCTCTCCCCTGACAGATAATGTTGGATTTAAACTGCCAGACCCTTGTGTTCTCAGAGAGATAACCAGCCACCAGAGCTGTCTGAGCTTAAGGTGCCTCTACACCTTCAATAACTTTGGCCAACAGTTGTATCTCTTGGCTTCCTATACACATTCGGGATGCAGAACGTTCATGTGGTATATATGAAGAGGAGTAAGCTGCATCCAGACAGCTCTGGCACTAGCTTATCCCTATGAGAACAATAGGATTGAGCAGTGAAAATCCATAACAACCAACCCTTCTCTGATAGTCGTGAGGCCCCCATATACCTCATACTGTCGGCCAAATTTGCCACCAGTGGTTGGTTCGAAAGACTTTAGAATAAAATTTAAGGGGCCCTACCTTTACTTTTCCTCTCTCCATTAAGAACACATGAACAATTAGGGGAGATCAGAAGTAGTTGGCTGAGTCTTTCAAAAGCTATTATAGTGTGTAACCACCTTGATTTGACCACATGAGTAATATATAACCAATGAGTAGTTGGTTACATTGGATAGCATTTAGCTGGTCCTGAAGGTCAAGTCTAAGTAAAACTTCATGGTTGGATGCGGAGAACTGTGTGAAAAAGTTATTTGTCCCGTTGACCATTTTGCCACTCGGACTTTGTAACTTGCTCGAATGGATGTTTTCAGAAAAAGCTTCGCGCATGCAACCTCTCTGATACAATGACACCAATACAGGCCAAAAATTTAACCCTACGAGCATAAAAATTGTCTCTGGCCTGTAACTTACCTGAATTGCACTTTGTAAAGTTTTCTATTTAAGTGAAAGTAACCCTCATACATACATGGGATTCTTTCCTTTTAGCTGCAATTAGGTACATGATTAATTGCTAGTTTTGTCATCTAATGGTAATCTTGATGTACAATCTTTTTTGTCAATTTTTTTGCTGACCGCAGCTGTAATTGGCTTCAGAATGTGAACTTGAAATTTCTTTTTGGCAGAGTAGCCTGTGGCGTGGTGGTACCTTGCCTAGTCATGCCTGTTCGCTCTGTTTGTAGATAACATCTTAATCCTCCTCCCTTCTCTTCAGACCACCTCTACCATCCCAAAAATAAAGTAACATACAACCCCCCATCACTATTTTTTTTTTTTTAAAGAAGGATAGAAAGTATTTAAGTATTTTTAAGCGTATTGAGTTTCAGTTAAAAGGTCTGTATCATTATGGACCGTTGGCTGAGGAGGATTAGCTGCATGAAGTCATGGCTTTCATGTGATTATGGCAATTATAGATTTTCATGAAATTGAAAGTTTCTGCTACAGTAAGCCAATAAATATGCAGAGAAAAGATCAGATGACTTCAACACACGATAATGAAGTTTGAGGAAAACGACTTCACGTAATAGATTTTTTTTTATTATTATTTATTCAGTTGAAAGGTGTTTATGTTGTTTTATTTTATTTTATATGGTGGCTAAATGGGTTTGATGCTTAATTTGCCTGGTCTTGTCTGTTGCAAAGAATGCAGAACAATTTAATATAGCATAACAGACATTAAATCCTCATTTTCAATGGCTCGAGGCAAGCTAGCAATTATTGCTTTCTTTATGACATTCTACACAGTTTGCTCCAATTACTTAAAATTAGACCACATGAGTTTTCTTCATGGGATAAGTCTACATGCAAAGTCAAGAGCATGGTTATTAAATCATGCTTTTTCTTTTTTATCCTCCTATATATAGTACATTTCCACGTACGGCGCTCATAATCTTTGAAAGAATTATGGGTTACAGAATGTTTCTCTACAAAAACTCCCTGGCGTGTTGGGGGCGGGGTAAAATGCAGTGTTCTTATTCTCCAAAACTTGAGCTCATCTAACCATGCAGTAAGGGCCCTATTACATAGAGCGATAATCGTCTGATCATCCGATTCAGCCAATTATCGCCCTATGTAAAAGAGGCAACGATTAGTCGATGACAACGATCATTGACTGATCGCTGTTTTAAGTTTGGACCTAAAATCGGCGGGCACCGGCCACGCATCGCTACATGTAAAAGTGATGCGTGGCCGACAATTCTCCAAACACATGACGCCTTACCTCTCCCCGCTCCTAGTCTTCCCACCTGTGCTTCGCAGCTTCCTGGTCCTGGTGGCTGACAGGCCGCTTAGACGCTACTGACACAGGGATCGGAAAGCTGCGGAGCACAGGAGAGAAATCCGGGAGTGGGGAGGGGTAAAGTGTCAGGTGTTTGGGCAAGGGCTGCATGGACATTGCCAATGATGACCATGCAGCCCTATACTGTTCGATTAGTGGGTCGTCTAATAGATTCAGCGGGTCATCTAGCAGATCGGCGCTCATTTATTAAAATGATTGGGCAGTAGTCGGCCCGTGTAATAGTACCCTAACACTTCCAATATGGCCAAATATAATAAGGTCGGACCCATCAGCTATTGGCGTAGTTCTTGTAGTTATCTTTCATAAATATGACTAGTAGTGACTCGATCATGGCTTCATCCAACCGTTCCAGTTTTAGGGGCCATTATGGGCCTCTTATCTAGCATTAGTGATGTCATAGCACCTATAACTGACATGATGATGTCACTTCATTATCAGTAAAGCATCAAATTCTTTATTTGGAAGTGATGCACAACATTGATATCTTTAATACGGCTTCCATAGATGGGGCCTACATACCAGAAAGAAAGATCATACATCTGCTATAGAGAGAGGTCCAGTCTTGTTTGATTCCATTCCTCTTGTTAATGGTAAGAAACAGTGCAGGACTTCTCTCTCCAGGGAACTGTATTATCAGCAAATAAAGGGATAGGAGTATTGATCCAAGGATCATGGAAAGTGAAGGGAAATAAACTCAGCTTTACAGCCTTGTGGGATGGGGTAATCAAGTGTAGGAAGCCTATTTTAGTCTTTGATATTGGGCCCCCTTTCTTCTATGTGCATTATAGGAGGGACGCCTTGACTGCTCAATCTACTGATATGCAGAATTTTCATTACATTTTATTTAATCATTTGAGTTTAAACGCTAATAATCTTATGATGTTTCCCTTGCGTGCAGAATTTGATTATCAGTGGCTGAAGAAGTTGGATGCAGTCCTAAGGCTGCTTGGAAAACTTGGATAAAGCCATAGGCCATAGGCTGTATCCATGTTTTCCAGCACTCTCTAGGACTGCATCCAACTTTTTCAGCCACCGGTAATCAAATGCCAAATGTTAAGGTTCGAAAGGACCCAAGCATGCTTGAATTACGCTTATCTCTACTCCTTCTGTTTAAAGAAGTTGTCTGGCCCCTTAAATTGAAATAAACTCAGAATGTTGTAAAAAATGAATGAAGTAGTACTCACCTCAGTGCTCCCCCACTGCCTTTACTTCCTGGTTCCTCTGAACACAGACTGCTGCAAATGACCAATCCCCCTGCAGTTCCCATTTCAAAGCTCTCCACTTCTCTTACTGGTCTAAACTTACTAGTAAAAGTAATTATAGCAGTCACATGTCCATGTCAAGAGGAATGGGGAAGTAGAGACTGGTGGAGGACCGACCCAGGAAGTCTTGGAATGGGAATAGTAGGGGATTAGTAGGGTAAAATTTTGGTCTGTTTTTAAAACATTTTAAGACACGGCTTTCAACTTTTGTTAAGTAAAATAAGTATAAAATTTGAGCCGTTATAATTAAATTAATATTAAGATTCTTTTGTATTATCTATACATATAAAGTAAAAAAAAAAAAAAAAAAAGTTTACTGAAAATTGTATATTTAGACCTTTTATTATATAAAAAAAAAACAAAAGTCAATAATCCAATACGAGGGTAAATGAGAAGGTATGTTTATATATAGATTGTCAACTTCCCATAGTAAAAATAAGCAAATCCGCCTGGAATTACCGACGCTGACATATTCTTTACACCTCTTAAAGGCCACAATGAGCAATCAATCAGAAGAATGGAGGAATGCTTTTAAAAACAACAGGACTGTATAGAGTGATACGTGGATCAGAGTGTAGCAGGCAGGCATGCAAGAAATGTTAGGGCATGTCTAATCCGTCTTAGCAAATAATGCTAATGGAATTAAAAGCTAGCCTAACCAGCGTGTTTTAATAGAGAAATGGCCTTCTCACAGGTGCCTGCTCTCAGCACTACTGCAAATTTACAAATAAATCTATGCAATGGGAATGGCGGATGTGTTATTGCTGGCAGAAGGATGTGCACTGTAACGTCCTTACGTCATAGTAAACAAATATTGACAAAGTGGCCTGTACCTTTTTATTAAAAAAGGGAAGGTACATAGTGTGTAGGTTCCGTGTAATAACTTAAGGTGGTTCAGCCATGCACAACCCAAAATGGTAGTTCGAATGTATTTTTTGCTATACAGTTTATATATTTCGGATATAGGTTGTTTTTATGATTTTGGTAGATGTCATGTATCAAAGACTAAGACTATTTAGAATTAGCTTTTCATCTTCTAAACTGCACTGGAGACCCAGGTACCCTGTTTTTTTCTTTTAGTCTGGCCCATAAGTTATTTTAATTATAAGCCAGAATTATTACAAGGATACAATATTAGGCTATGTTCACACTATGGAGGAACAAAGGCTGTGTCACTCGGCTGGTACTGCAGTATCGGCTGGATGAACATCATTTTATTTTAATTGGAGTGAGGGCACATTCGGGCGTGCCCGCAAGCCAATTTACCATTGACCACAGTGTAAAGTACAGCTGGGAGTCGTACTTTACACTGCGAGCACAGACTATTTTATATGGCCGCTGTTCACCGAACTGCGGCCGTTGAAAATAGACATGTCAATTATTTTCTGTAGCAATGGCCATAGTGCATACAGTGTATCTACACTGTGGCAGTTGTCCCATTCACTGCCATTCACTTAAGCACTCTTCATAAACAACAGTCATTGTTTTACGAAAAAATGCAGTGTGTGAACTTGGCCTAAGACTATGTTCACACACACTGTACTATATTTGAAAAGAACGGTTGTTGTTTTCCATTAAAATAACAGCTGTTCTTTCCATACTGCAATGAAAAGCATTGAAGTCAATGGAACGACGACTATTGTTTCCACACAATGCCTTGAACGACAGCCATACTTTTCAAAAATAGTACGTTGTGTGAACATAGGCTAAAGCAATTACAAAACGCTATTATCGAAGAAGAGAAATAACAGCATGTAAAGCCCATGCAAGAAGCCTGGAAACAGCTCTAAGATAAGTGGGAACACCCCTGAGGTGCTCACATTTGGACATGGTTTTCATAACCCCACCTCATTTGCATATAAAAACTTGGGGGAGAATTATCAAATCCGGAGTTCTCGTATGCCGGCCTTAAATTAGGCCCGTCACTTTTTCCTGGCCAGATTCACTAATAGGCGCAAGCTTCTTAGTAAATCTGGCTGGCCATGCACCCAAACCTGTATCTGACGCAACAAATCTGCACCTGCCTCCAGCAGGTGTAGATTTGGATCATGATTTACACCTGCGATCATCAGGCGAGCGGTGGATATGCCAGGGAGAAGGGTTGAATCTGTGCCTTCTCCCTGGTGTACGCCTTGGGCAGAACCTACATACATGTCCCCCTTTATGTCGGTAAAGCCTTATAAACTTTAGATAGTTGGGTTCTACTACTTACATGTAATTTGAGAAACATATTCCTAATACACCATAGAAATGGAATACCTGTCTTTTAAGGTGTAACATGGTTGGTCCATCACCATGGTTGATGATTGAGATCAAAATCAATAGCATCAGTCTAGTACCAGTCCTGAAACGGTATTAACACCGGGTAACAGCATTACTGTGAAACCCAGTCCCCAAGTCTAGAAACACTGGTGATTGGTATAAATTCTCTGTATGACCCAGGACTGAAAGAATTCTCATCTCTTACACTACTGAATACGTTCCTCAAACTAGTTAATTAACATCTTTTAATAAGTCATTGAGAATGATGTAATTTTCCTTAGTTAAGTACATTTGGGTTCTCATAGGAAATCTTATACCTCTATTATCCATAACATTAATTTAAAAAAAAAAAAAAAACAACCTTTGAATCCGAGCATTTGGCCTCTCTCTCATGATTAGGCCAAGACAGTTATGTTAATGTCAGGCAAAATATGCGTTGAGTGACCTTAAGTTGGCGAACGTTCAAGATCCCAGCATTTCCTTGATGAGCCACATAATGTAGAGGACTTCGAACTCGGTGCCAAAACAGCCTTCTTTTTTTCTTTTAATATTCTCACCCATTATTTTAAAATCTTTTAAATTAAATTTGAAACTAGTGCGGGCAACGGCTTATCTGATTGTTTGCCGGTATGATACCCGCTTGATTCTTGCTCCTACTGTGTGCCAACTGAGGATAAAATGAATATGAGTGAATAGCCCCGGTCCTTAATAGCTATTTCTTCACTCGGCTAATTCTCATAATTGGTATGTCTGTGCTGCCTAATAATTAGATGATGTAGAATACAACTAATAAAAGAACGACACACCTCACCATTTGGCGCTTTTAATTATTGACTGCACGCTGGCATTTGTATTGGTAACAAAAGGAGATCTCATTGCAATAAAGAGTAACTCTCTGTTATCTTGCAGCACCCCTACCCTTCAGAAGAACAGAAAAAACAGTTGGCACAAGACACAGGTCTCACCATACTTCAAGTGAACAATTGGTAAGTAATTTGACTTAGTGTTTATACACAATCAGCGCTCCAGCCTCTGGCAACCTGCAGCTAATCACTTGTATTACTATGGCACGCCCTGTAATTGCCTACTTTCCCTAGTAGTTTACTGATGCAAAAGTAATACGGCCTAAAGAATGTTTCCAGTAATATGAATGTTAATACTTGCGTACCAATATGATTGCATTCTACTACTGCTTGGAATATACAGAGACTGAGCGATGGCTGTAAGCCTGGCTGGGAGGATTCTACAGGCTTTATGGAGAAAGGATTGTAGAAAACCTATGGCTTTTCGTTGGATAAATGTTTTTATTTTTAAGTTTTTGTGTTGGTAAAGGTGTGGTAAAAGTCAGTAGATTGTGTTCTTATGGTGTATAAACTAAGGGGACCTTTACAAGAAGAATCAGCTGTCCCATATGAGTGTCAATTCACTATGTACAAGATGAATCTCATTCTGGTGGACATTATTGGACTTGCTGAACTGTTCGGGTTTGGCAACGTTTTCCCAACTGTAACGCTCTGCATTTGACTTCCAGCATCTGGAGAAGTTGGGTGCCACCCTACGGAGTCCTGGAAAACATGGATACAGCCATTGGTTGGTTTCCTGGATTCCCTAGGACGGCATCCTACTCCTCCAGACACCAGGAGTTAAAGGGGTTATCCAGCGCTACAAAATTTGGCTACTTTTCCCCCTCTCTTGTCTCCAATTCAGGTGTGGTTTCCAATTAAGCCCCATTTACTTCAATGGAACTGAGTTCCAAACCCCACCCAATCTGGAGACAAGAGAGAGGGGAAAGTGGCCATGTTTTTGTAGTGCTGGATAACCCCTTTAAATGCCAAGTGTTTGGATTTGGAGAACGTTGCCGAAGCCGAACAGTTTGACAAGTCTGGGCCATCTGCAAATAAAGCACTTACTGCCTCTTGTGTCAACCCCAGTTCTCCTAGTCTGCAGGCTCTTGCGAGCAGGTCCCTCACTCCTTTTGTATTTTTTACTTTAATTATTTAATCCTGTAATGTGTAAACGTAAAACAAAAAAACAAAAACAAAAGAAAAACACTGCAGAATCTGTTGCCATTATATAAATAAATATTATTATTATAAGTCCACTCAACATTAATTACCATTTGTCTGAATGACTATGTGTAATATTTGAGTTCTCCAATGGCAGCTGCTATACAGGAAATGTATGGTTCTCCACCTGAGAATGACTTTATTTCTTCTCTATTGGAAACATCTTAGACCTCATACAGATATGGCCCATTGGTATGGCAAAAAAAACAAACTAAAACCTTTAAAGGGGTTATCCAATGCTACAAAAACATGGCCACTTTCTTCCAGAGACAGCACCGCTCTTGACTCCAGTTTGGTTGAAGGCTTTGTAACTCAGTTCCTTTGAAATAAATGGAGCTCAAACCACACCTGACCTGGATACAAGAGTGGTGCTATCTCTGGAAGAAAGTGGCCATGTTTTTGTAGCGCTGGATAACCCCTTTAACTTTGCCCTGGGTGCTACCACACCCTTCCCCTCCAGGACAGGTGGACAGTATGTGTGTTCACGCTCCTCTTCCAATATTGGTGTGAGCCTTTGGTTGTTTGCCCCTTGGTCATTTATTGGTGCTGTAATGGCCGTATTAAAGGGTGTGTCTATGTAAATTTATTCCTCCACTAATACCTTCCTAGGTCTATTGTGTAGATTTACTCCTCCACTAATGCCTTCCTTGGTCTATTGTAGATAATGGGGTCTGAAACCAGAGCTTGACTTGGTTTGGTCTTTCATACCACATATATTTGCATTTGTCAAGCTCTTATAATACATATGCCTTAGCCAGACCCTGCCTGAAAAGTAACAAGATAACTAAAAACAAAAACACCCTCTAGGATATACACTTGATCCTTATCGTGTCATGTGGATGTTTTTAGCGTGTCATATAGATATTAGCGGGACTGCTAATACACCGTGATGTTTGCTTAAGATCAATACTTGTCAGGGCACGGAGAGCTGCATGTACTACCACTGGCAGCAGATTCATTTGATGTTTTGATCTCCGTAGAACATATATACAGTATATAAAAAAAAAAAAAAAAAAAAAAAATCCAACGTTCACACTTCATTACATGAGATGTCAGTTGTATCAATAGATTTCTATGTAATCTACAATGTAACACCTTTATGATAACAAGCGGCTTCTTCTGTTATATTAGCTATTATAGGATTAATATCCAAAATGCATTATCTGTTAGTGACAGGCAAACTGGCAGGCTTAGACTATAAAGGTTATCAATTCCTGTGACCTGAATTGCCTTGGGAGATCAATTTTCTGCTGCCCTATTAAACGGAGGGCTACGGCTGCAGGATGTTCTGGAAATGCAAATGTTAGAATTGACACTCGGTAATTTTCTGTAACGTCATTGTCGGTTTCATGGTTAAAGGAAGAGCTTCCTTCATATCAGCCCTGATAAAATAATAATAAAAAAAGAACTTAAATGAATAATTAAATATTCTGGAAGATCATTTCAATATTTTATACAACAATTTTCCTTCAAAGATACAATGTATCCTTCGCAGTTAATTGTTTTATGGCCGGTGCTGTAGATTTCAATGTTTAGAATTAATTATTCACTTGTTTGAGAAGTATCGGGGGGAGGGGGGTATCCACCATAGAGGCAGGTTACACGACTGAAGGGGGCAACAAAGTGGCTCTCATTCAGGGTGCGTGCACACTATGGAATTCCGCAGAATGTCACTTCTTTCGGTGAAATGCGGAATCCGCCCGTGCATAGAATAGTGTCTATGGCACGGGCAGAGATGTGCGCCGCCGAATGCGGGTACGAGCGATGGAATCCGCCACGAGTTATACGCAGGAATTCCATAGTGTGCATGCACCCACAAATGTAACCTGCAGATAGCCCCCTATAGCGCCGGCGACGCTGAGGAGGAAGATATGTGTGTTACCTTCATCCTCGGTGCTATTCCTGTGCTGTTAGTTGGAGTATTTTTGCTCTGGTGCACTGTTAGTAGCACTGTCTCATCATTCAGCCCACCCCCTCTATTTATTATCATTAGAAGGGGCAAGCCAGATGACGCGGCAGTGCAAAAGAGCGTTGATTACTTCAACTAACAGCACCGGAATGGTGCTGAGGAGGAAGGTAAGACACATACTTCCTCTTCAGTGTCTCTGGTGCAATAGGGGGCTATCATCAGGTTTGATTTGTCTAACCTGCTGATAGTTCCCCTTTAAGAGTCAGTATGTTAGAGGAGACGTACAGACTTAAGTTGGCTTACACCTTCAATAACTGACGGACGCCAGTTATCTCTCGCGTCTGGCCACCCATATACATAAACATTTGGCAAGGCTGGGCATTTTGTATTTTCTTTGGGGAGGGGTAAACCACAGTCAGAGAGCTCTGGGGTAAGGCAGTAATTTTCCATTATGCCTGACACCTTTCTCCTCCAACATCATCTATCGGTGGTCAGTCAGGAGGGCCCTGTACACCTTATACTGACAGCTGAACCCTCCACGAGGGGCTATAAGGTGTATGGGGACCTTAAGGTTCATACTTTAACTATGGGGAGGATTAAGCCCATGCCAGACAGCTCTGGCGCCAGCTTGTCCCTACAAGAACAAAAGGGTCACTTGAAATTAATCAAGCCTGACCATATCTGCCGGTACATATTGTTGGCTGAACCCTCTGCCACAAAAGAATTGGGTTGACTTTAGTATAACGTGTATGGGGACATTTAGGGGTGAATTAACTTGAGGGGCTGAGTAAATTTGCACCAATCAGCCACACGTCCCCTATTACATGATGAATTTTTTAGCAGTGCAAAATGACCCAATCAGCCAATGAATGAGCATTTGCTCACTAGTCCTATTACATAGGGTGATATCAGCTGATTCCACCAATAATCATGTAATAAGGCCATAAGGGAAGGGTCTGGATTTTCAGACCATGGACGTGGGATACCTAAAAGACCTCCCTCTTCAGTCTACGCCCCTGAATAGTATATAACATATATAGGAAACAGGTTGATAACGTTATCAGGGGCTCATTATTTTTTTGTGCAAAATTATTATATCCTGTAAGTTGAATTTTAGCTCAAATAATCACATAATATAGAAGTGCATAGTCAGCAATGATATATCCTATCACCACTCTAACAAGGGAAATGTCATCCTGTTCCATAGACAGAATAGATTGTGCTGAAAATACGGGACTATTCTTCTGCAAGATTTTAATGGCATTGGAAGGGAAGATGGCGTCTCTGCGGGATTGACACCCTTTATTAGCTTTTATGCTCATCTCTAGAGTTACACAAAACTCTCCTAAACCTTTACCTCTATGTTACATGAATTTTGCAAGGTGGCTTATTCTACAATGTATGAGTTTGAGATGAAATGAAAAATAATAAGAAAGACCTCATGTCCTAGAGGGATGTTCCTCATGCCTGGAAATATACAGTATGTACATATGGTCAATCATTTAAAATCATTGTCTTATCTTTACGACCCATTTCCATATGCCCCATTAGGGAATTTGAATGTTATTGAGCTATTGGTGCCCTTTAGTTGACCAGAGTAAAGAGCAGCTACAGATCAATGGCTCTCATTTTGCTTAATTTTGTTTGACCAGGTAGTCCATAGTTGACAATTAATTTGAATGGCTACATGTAATATTAAAGTCCCTCTATAGCTGCCTGTTTGCAGAGTGACCACACTTAATACCCTTGTTCCCCTGTAGTGGCCACCGTAGAAGAAAAGTATGGTTGTTTATCTGCAAAATTAATTGCCATGTGTAATACCTCAGTTCCCCTGTAGTGGCCACTGTAGAAGAAAAATATGGCTGTTTATGTGCAAAATTAATTGCCACATGTAATACCTCAATTCCCCCATAGTGGCCACTGTAGAAGAAAAATATGGCTGTTTGTGTGCAAAATAGAGATGAGCGAACCTGGAGCATGCTCGAGTCGATCCGAACCCGAAGTTTCGGCTTTTGATTAGCGGTGGCTGCTGAACTTGGATAAAGCCCTAAGGCTATGTGGAAAACATGGATATAGTCATTGGCTGTATCCATGTTTTCCAGACAACCTTAGAGCTTTATCCAAGTTCAGCAGCCTCAGCTAATCAAATACCGAACGTTCGGGTTCGGATGGACTCGAACCCGATTAGCTCATCTCTAGTGCAAAATTAATTGCCACATGTAATATCTCAGTTCCCCTGTAGTGGCCACTGTAGAAGAACAATATGGTTGTTTATGTGCAAAATTAAAGGGGTTATCCAGCATTAGAAAAACATGGCTGCTTTCTTCCAAAGACAGCTACACTCTGGTCTCCAATTCAGGTGGTGTTTGTAAGTTAGCTCCATTCACTTCAATGCAACTGAGTTGCAAAACCTACACCCAAACTGGAGACAGGAGTGGCGCTCTCTCTAGAAGAAAGTGGCCATGTTTTTGTAACACTAGATAACCCCTTTATTTGCCACATGTAATACCCTAGTTCCCCTGTAGTGGCCACTGCAGGGGAAGTCTATAGCTGCCCCCCCCCCCTTCAAATGCAAATCCCTGGAGTCCTAGGATTCTCCTAGCCTGACAAAACCTTTTAAACCTTTAGCTAGTATGAAGAAGTCAGCTTTAGTAAGTTGTTTTCCATAACTGGAAGGTCTTCAGGCTGATTTTCTAAATAAATCTCTAGACTGTATTTGATGAATTAAGATTATAATAGATCTTACCGTATAAACCTTACACAATGTTATTTGCTCCAGGGAACAGCAAACAAATGATTTTTGATTTAGTGAGCCTTTGTTCATCTCTGCGAGCGAGAACTTTCCAAAATTTTTGCTTTTCAGTCAAAAGACTGAGCCTAACTTGTTAACACACATGTACATTTTTGTATTATTAATGACACGCTACTGTAAATCACTGTTGCAGAGATTAAATAAAATGCTGAAGGGCAGCCTGGGTGCAGATCAGTCATAAATTATTGGCAGCAACACAGCGTGTGGGAATACATGAAATGTGTATAAAAACATAAACTCACGTCTAGTGAGATGGTATTTAACAATGACTTTGGACTATGGAGTTTCTCCATATGATGATTATGGCAAGTGTTCTGCTGGGGAAACCCCTTCATTCATCTGCATGTGTTCTCAGCCTTTGGATAGATACAGCATATCACCTATTAGGCTTCAATCCCCCCCCCCATTTTTTATTTTTTTTTTGTATTATGTACCATTTAAATTAAAAATAGTAAACTAATATTATGTGTACTGAAGGAAAAGCTTAAAAAAAAAAACATAGTTAAAGGACTATCCCATAAAATACATTATCATATTGGCAGGGTAAGGGCCCTATTACACGGGACGATTATCGTGTGGAAAATGATGATTGATGATTATCGTTCTGTGTAATATGGTAAACGATTTCAGGTTAATGCTAAACAATTTAGTTTGCGATCGTTTATCGCTAATAGTTAAAAATCGCTATGCCTAATAGGACCCTAAGGGCCCGATTCAACGTGGCGATTATCGTTCGGATAATCGTTAAATCGTTCGGAACGAAGCAATAATCGTTCGGTTGAATAGCAGTTAAGGATTAAACGACGAGCGAGAAAACGTTGATCACTTAATAAGACCTGGACCTATTTTTATCGTTGCTCGTTCGCAAATCGTTCGCATTAGCGACGAACGCAAAAGCGATGACAAGACGACCGCAAAAACGATCCTAAGTAACGCTCATCGTTCCGTGTAAATGGATGAACGATTTCAGGTCGTTCGCAATAGCGGTCGTTTGAGATCATTTATCGTTAACGATTATGCGAACGATAATCATCCCGTGGAATAGGGCCCTAAGGGTTCCCACCACTGATACCTCTCTTAGAAGAATTATGGTCTTGAGTTTCATATTTCACCCTTCTCTCTGACCTCATCAGGGGTGACTAAGGATCTCTAACTTCCGAACAAATATAATGTTGGAAAGACATTGGCAGAGAATTCTACATCATGTATCAAAAGGGCACAAAATACCGCTAATAACCCAGCCCAACCAGTCTTTAAAACTAAATTTTATTATCTCATTAAAATATAATTAAATGGGACAAGAAAAAAGTGAATTAAAAACAGGCAAACCCAGAGCCAGCCACTGTCTCAAAACGATAAAGTCACTGTTTTCCCTTAACATATCCATGTGATGTTCACACTTCTTTATAGGGATCATGGGAGTCCATATTTCCCAAATCCATGGCAATTAGGTTACCTTGAATTGGAGTTACCCCGACAGGTTTCACTGCTTTTACTGTGTCTTCAGGGGAATGGGACACATTGAACACTTTTTTTTACCTGTTCATTTATATTTTAATCAGATAATGATGAAATATGGTTTTATAGATTGGATCCTTAGTGCGGCTTTATGCTCTTTTGGTACAGACTTATATTGAACACCAGGCATTAATGGTGTACTATGTTTAGAGTGGGGGAGTATTTAGTAGACCACATCTGTCACAAATACACTGTACACAGCAATGTTACACAGAGTGCATGCAAATCCATAGACCATAGCTCGTGTTGTGCCACCATATGGTCTATATTGACAATATTTCTGTAATACAGCATCTGACCTCCATATAAGAGTGGAGGTATATAGAGGTACAATATTGCCCCATGCAAGTCTTTGGGTGTCATATTAGAGTTTTTTTTTGCAACCTGGGGGTTTATACACAATGAATAATAAATAATTCATATGCCTAAAAAAAAAAGATGCATAGTAGCCAATAATTGCCTAATATCTAAACAGCTAAAGTAAATGTGATAGAGAAAAACCTGTAATACAATAGTAAACCTTCATTTACTTTAGCTTCCTTGTGCTAGGAGTCAATTGGAGGCCCTCAATAGTTAAAATATATTTTAATTATTTATATCCCAGTTAAGTTCCTCTAAGAAATGAAATTACACAGCATGTAATTTACATGCAAGAAAAGTGCCAGGCTCAGCCATGAACTTCCTATGGGAATCTGTTGGCCTCACTGTAAGTTTCGGTGGATTGTTCCCTTGACTGACTGGAAGGAACCTTTTTTATTTTTAATTTTTTTTTTTTTACGTCTTTCCGATAGTCTGTAAATTATTCTTAACCAACCATTATTCGTGATGAACTGTGTAACTGTTTTAATTATAGTATTACATGGAGCGCTCTTTTTTAGGTACCCAAATTATATCAATCAGCGCTGATCACCATATAAAATGCTATACCGTTCCACATAGGAAAAAAGTATTAATTGTAATCAGTCAAAAATGTTTAGCTTGCATATTGCCCCAGACAGTCTTGGAGAGTTGCCAATCAGGCGATGTATTATCAGGGAAGCTGAACAAATAACTTACAGGCGTAGGAGTTGTTCCATCTAGTCACAAAATATTGTCAAGAAGAATTCCCCTTCTAATTCTTTACCTTTCTCTTTCTTTATATATATATGTTACATTGACATATAATACAAGGACAGAATATTACATTGAATATATATAACAGTTTTTTTTATCACTATTGGCTATAGACCCTTATGTAAGGCTTTGTTCACACAATGTACTATTTTAGAACATCCATTGGTTTCCATTAGGGATGGTCCGAACCGAGTTCGGTTCGGGTTCGTACGAACCCGAACTCTCAGTAATGATTCCCGCTGTCTGCCCGCTCTGTGCAGCGGACGGATCCAACGGGAGGACCGCCTGGAAAACTGGGATACAACCATAGCCATAGGCTGTATCCCAGTTTTCCAGGCGGTCCTCCCGCTGTATCCACCCGCTCCACGGAGCGGGCAGACAGCGGGAATCTGATGTCGAGCGTTCAGGTTCATACGAACCCGATCTTCGGAGGGTTTGGCCCATCCCTAGTTTCCATTAAAACAACGGCTGTTGTTTTCATACTGCAATGATTGAATGCATTGAAGTCAATGGAACTATTGAATGTATTGACCAACGGCCGTTGTTTTGAATGCCAAAGCAACTTCCATTGTTCCATTGACCTCAATGCATATCATTGCAGTATGAAAAGAACGGCCGTTGTTTTAACGGAAAATAGTACATTGTTGAGTGGATATGGATAGAAAAAAAAAACATTTTGACTTGCAGTATTCATAACTGCCCCTTCTAGAGCACTTTAATATAGTGCTGACATATTCCACATTGTTGTACAGTGCTTGTTATAACTAACATCAGTCCCCATCTAAATCTTAGCAACATTTTTTAATATTTTTTTTTAAATTAATTTCTTTATTTTTAATTTAATATATGAAATAATTTAAATATAAATTTAAAGGGGTACTCCATCCAGGACCCCTTTTTTCAGCAATGTCTGGGTAGGGGGTGGGTGAAGAAAATAATAGCTAGTAACCTCCCCGGCTCGACACAATATAATGCAGGTGGCAGCGCTTGAGTTAGGGAGGTACTGTAAGTGGATATTATTGTTTTCGCTCACCCTTTCCCCAATTATTGCAGAAAAAGGGGTCTGGCCAGGATAACTCTTTAAAGAGGTAAGCCAACACTACAAAAAATGGCCAATTTTTTTCCAGAGACAGACAACACAACTCTTGTCTTCAGTTCATTCACTTCAATGGACTGGGGTCCAAACCTACATCCAAACTGGAGACAAGAGCGGTGGTGTCTCTGAAAGAAAGTGGCCATGTTTGTGTAGCGCTGGAGAACCCCTTTAACCGTCTGGAATATTCTTCAAAGAGTAATTTTTTTTTTGTTAGCCGTAAAAATAAGCTTGGCGCCTTGTTGATCAACTGAACTCTGATGTAGAACCAGGCAAAAAGGGTTTAGTTCTGCTACACTGCCTCTACAGGTTAATTGAAAATTACATGCTGACTATTAAATTTATTGGGTACAGACCTATATGGTCCTAAAAAGAGAGGGAATAAAAAAAAGTTTTATTAAAAACTCTCTCAGCTGTAAGCGGTTAAATCTAGAGTTAGAGCTTGCAACTAGAATGGTATTGTTTTCATTAGGAGTTAGAATTCTCTCTTTGGATACATTTTTCTGTAACAGGCAATTTCCTCACTCCTTCTCCTCTGCCCACACACACATTTCCCGCTTGACTATATTTTTAGTTCACAAGTTTTAATACTCGATGGGTCATATAATTAATCGTACAAGCACAAATGGATTGCATAAACTGAGCCGGAAACACGCAGAATACATGAATCGAGATACGGCCCTCACATCACACACTGACCTTATGTTATCCTTTGAGTTTAGATGTCTCATATTTTCCAAACTCTCTAAGCTTGATCCCCAATGAAGATTTATCATTCCTTATCTATCATCAGTTGTGGTACTTAAATAAATGGGATTTTTTTTCCCTTCAATTTTTAATGGTGCGTTCACACCTACAGGATCTGCAGCTGATTTTCTGCAGCAGATTTCATTTAAATAACTGGACACAGCATCAAATCTGCTGCAGATCCTGTAGGTGTGAATGCACCCTATAGAGGTATAACATGCTGATAATATGAGCTTTGTCTATTTTTGAAATTTGTTATTTTAGGTTATTTTAGTTTTTTTTTTTCTTGTACTCAACAGTTACAATTTCCACTTAAAATATAATTTAAAATGGAATCTACCTACAGTACATCACCATATATATTTATCATTGAGAATGTTCTGAACTACATTGGAAGCCTTCATGCAGCCTTTTCCCCTTTTGAATAGACTTCAGTGCTGGGCAATGGGTTACAATTAGAGACGAACGAAGTTGCGAAACGTTCAAGTTTTGCCAAACCCCGCTGTTTTGCATTTGACTCTCATGGCTGGAGAAGTTTTATGAAGCCCTAGGACTGTCAACCATACACTTTATCCATGTTTTCCAGGACTCCCTAGGGCTGCATCAAATTTCTCTAGCCACCGGGAGTCAAATGGTGATCATTCAGGTTGGCTCCTCACTAGTCCATTGATTAGCAACCCCAATCGGTACCCCATTACAGGACATACAAGGGTCTCATTAAATCTGGTACCCTGTCGACGATTGGTTGCCACCTAGTTACTGAGAAAACTATCTAGTCTCAAATATTAATTCCTTATAGATTTCCACTTTGAAGGTCACAGGTTTATTCTAAAGTTTTTCTTAGAGCTGCTCCTTATTTCTAGTAAGTGACTATTCCGCAAAATGGCGGCCTCCATTGTATTTCACACTTCTATCTCAGATTCCAAATTTGGCTGTTTCTCTTCCTTCTACTACATGACTTCAAAACAATAATAATAATAAAAAAAAAACTAATAACTAGCAATACGACTTTAGCAGAAATGCATTTTCAAAACCTTTTCAGCTAAAATCTTGGAACCTCGGAAGAACTCCACAAGTCAGGATTCAGTCTGTTCTTGTTAGATCTCCCCTTGAGTGTGTTTACATAAAGTTTGACTTTCTGGTATTTCATTGCTTGCACAGACCTGATCCACACCTATTTTGAGTCAACAGTGGCCAAGAATGGTGCGGAGCAATTAAGCACAGCAAACGTAGCACCAGCAAAACTGAGAAGTGTGCCCTTAGAGACCTCTTCTCCCTTACATCATACAGCCGCCCCCGGGCCATGCCTCCATAAAACAAACTGCGTTTTTTAAGACGTTAAAAAGCCAGTCTGAAATATTGAAAATGGGGCAAATGTTGCCTCCTTGTTGGATAAAACAATTTTCTCTTCTTAAAAAATGAAGGAGAGCCAGAGGCATGAGGGAAGGAAATGCATTTGAAGGCATAGATTTGGTAGAGCGCTGTGTGTATGTGTGTGTGTAAATGATGCATGGCTTTCTGTATCAGCATTAAAGGCTTTAGAGATTCTTTTCACTGGAAAGGAGGCGGCAGCACACTTAAAATAAAATCTGGGTCATTTAACAGTTCCACTAATATTTTATAAGGCTTGTGTATTTGTTGATGCCAACCTGATAGACCGCTCGCCCGACTCTGCCTTTCATACTCATCCACTTCCGCTTAATAACCACCGTGATCCATAGGAAACATAAACAGGTTCGGGAAATGTGGCTCGCACAAGTTTAGTCTCTTTCTATGTATAGTTTATACGATGAGGAAATGGATCCTATGTTTCTCGGGCCCTTTTGTATGCAAAGCAATCTACCTAGTAAATTGTGACTTCCACTAACCTAAAGCGATCTATATGTAGAAGTCGGTGATTGTGTTTGATGTTTTATAAGGTTACATTTCTCATGTTCTACTAGCACGTGTCTGGGGGAAAAGCTTGTATTATAAGAGACTGCGTAACAATAACAACTCCAGAATGTTAGAGGGATTGTGTCAGAATCACAGCCTATTTATATAGGATGGAGTTATCAGAGTAGATGTTGAATTTATACGTCAAGCTGTCAATGTGTTTGAACCTGAGGAAGAAGGCTGTCTGCCTTCGAAACATGTTGTTTACTCGTTACTGTGATTTATGAGTTTATGAGTTCTTAATAAAGTAGTGGGATATAATTTGGTAAGAAGTTGTAAAATTCCGAATCAAGTTCTCGGCTGCCACCGAGAATATTGAACCGAGGGTATTGGCAACAACACTCTCGTACTGGCCAAGTCTCCTCCAAAAGGAGGATTTTGGGGGTGATTGTCCTAAGAGCTGGCTACAGATTCCTTTTAGAGGAGGTTTGAGTTTGGCCAGTATCATCATACTAGCCAAACAAAAACTCCCCCCCCCCCCCCATCTTGAAGAGCAGTATTTAGGTCTGTTTAGAACTGAGCTCTAACCATGTGTTCTATCGTAAAATAGTCGGTGGTGTCAGAACTAGCCCAGAAATTATAGCATTTCCTTTGGTCTGCATCTCTGTGACCTTTGAATAGTTTACATACTATCGGTCCATACCTGACCCCTTGGTAATGTATACCTCTCTGTGTAACTTTACTGACCTGTAATTGTTAGTTTTTATGTTTAGTTTATTTGTATTTTGACGACCAGTTCATGCTTATGTGTTTTGAAATGTTATCTACCTATTCCAGGTATTTGAGTGGTGAACATTGGATGTTTTACAGCTTTATTTTGTGTAACTCTTAAGTTAACTAATAAAAAATCTGAGGCAAAGTATGAATTGTGAGCTTTAGGGGCAGACACTACATACTATCAATGTAGACACTAAGGGGCACTTATCCAACAAAGGTATTCTCTGCTGTCTGCGTCAGCTTCTAGTTGGCTCACATTGTATATTTTACTTATCATGTTGACATTCCTACTCAGTGTATACTTGCAGATGAATACACAAAATATAAGGGTAAAGCGAATGTAGCACTTCACATTATATATATATATATATATATATATATATATATATATATATATGTATATATGTTGTACATATGACCTGATCAGCACCAGTGTTTAGATCCATCCATTTATCAAACCACTGCCAGGTTGCCACCATCTGCGCCAGTTTCTTTATATGCAAATAGGGACTCTCGCCACACTGGAGGCAAGCCCAGCGGCCCGATATCTTCTCCCTTGCGTGATGCGCCCAGACTTGTTGCAGGAAGTGGTACATTTGCTTTAAATTGACCATACATTTTTTATATCTGTTGGCTGAAAACTACTTTTGCCAACATCTGTCCAACGTTGCCTTGGCCAGGAATGTATGTCATCCAAATGGGTAGTAAGCCTGTTTAGCCACCTCTGAGGTTAATTTGGGGATCCCCTATACCCCTCGCATGGTTAGCTAGTCCCAGTAAAATTGGCATGCGCATCCAACATTAGGTGTATGGCCATCTTCATTGAGGAAGGAGAAAGAAAAGAGCAGTGAAGTATCTGTATATGCATGTCTAATAACCCTATTACATGGCCTGAAAGACTTTTATTCTGCTGTCAAGCGTGCTAATCCCATATATTAGGGCTGGGGTATCTGAGGCCCACCAGAGGAAATGATCCTGAGGCCCACCAATGAAGAACCAGTGAGAGACGCCTTGTCAGCCAGTATTAGTGCAGGTTCTAGAGCTGGGGGCCCACCGGAGGATCCTCTGGTACTCTAGTGGGCCAGTTCGACACTGGCCACACATCTTCCAATGCAATGGCCAGCCGACAAATAATGACAACAAAGGGTGACATGACTGATCCATCGATTGTTTCTGTGCCCTTCCCGACAAGTAGGTTGATGACTTTTTAGCAAGGCAAAACATGATAAGCTGGTCCTATAACACTGGCTCTGTTCGTTCAATAATTACTCTGTGTATTAGGGCTCTAAAGGTTGAGTGACTGGATGACTCAACTAACACAAAAATGGCTGACTGTGATTGAAACTTCCTTCAACTACAGTGTGAACAGTAATTCTGGAATGCAACATTTATAGGTTGTCTTTGGAGAGGGTTAAGCCACAGCCAGCTTACTCCGGCATCTCTCCCAAAACAATAGGAACGGGCAATTGAAATCCAACATGGCTAATCCTTCCCTGGGATATGGAGGCCACCATGCACTTTAGACTGCCAAAGTTTTTCCTCTAAAGTGTATAGGCACCTTAAGAGGACAAAAACAAAAATTGATAAGCATTAGTAGGGATGGTCTGAAACTGCCGAGGTTTGGGTTCGTATGAACCCGAACGCTTGGCATCAGATTCCCGCTGTCTGCCCGCTCCGTGCAGCAGGTGGATAGAGCGGGAGGACTGCCTGGAAAACTGGGATACAGCCTATGGCTATGGCTGTATCCCAGTTTTCCAGGCGGTCCTCCCGCTGTATCCACCCTTTCCACGGAGCGGGCAGACAGCGGGAATCATTTTCGAGAGTTCGGGTTCGTACAAACCCGAACCGAACTCGGTTCGGACCGTCCCTAAGCATAAGTCTTAAAGCCTTATTACACATAGCAATTATATTTGGCCGATTATCGTCCATTATGGCCAATAATCGCCTTGTGTAATGAAAGGCAAAATGTTGAAACATAACAATAGCTACAATCTGCTGCTTGGGCAGATCCCCGCGGTCCCACCCGCACTAATAGTGCCGGCAGCGAGCGGGGAACGAGGAGCAAGCGAGCGCTGACCTGACAGATTGGCGCTCATTTGCTTCCTCTGATTGCACCGTGTAGTAGGGCCTTTAGTTGAATGATAATGAGCGTCAATCCTTATAACCATACGTGGAAGAGCGGCACTCTTTTAGTATCTGATCTTTTACGATGCTCACCCCACCATGCCTGTAGAAACTATGAGAATGCCTTTTTAATACACCGCAAATGGTTTTCAGTAAAAAAATTATGTAAATTGTGACATTTTCCCCGTGTTTGTGTAGTTTTGCGTTGTCAAACACTCCATCACCGAGAATTCCAACTTCCATGCTGAGCTTCAAGAGAGAAGACCGAGACTGTAAACATAAAGCTATATGTGTCTTCGGCATTGTCCTCGCATCATTTCATTTGTCAGCTAATTGATCATTTTTACCCTGGGTGTTTTATCATATTCTTACACTGGAAAAGCTTTGACATACAGTAGTGCTCTGTTTTTGCTACATGGTACAAATTTTTCATTACTGCCTGAGGTGTAAAACTGGGCTTGAAGGAAAATCTACTGATTCGTATGATTGATGGTCTTGCTGTGATTTGAGTAAATTCCAATATTATGTTTCTGAAGTAGGCGGTTAGTGAAGCATGCATACGGCCTCTCCTCCCCCCCCTCTTGCACTGTGAATAATGTTATGCAGTTTGGGGTCCTCTTTTTATTCAGCAGCACAAGAGACAGACAAAGGCTGATTCAAGCTGCCAAAATATGACTTCATAAGTTGTCGCTTGTGGTTTCGTTGGGTTTCCTGAAGGGCTGTAAATTTAACAAGTATTGAAAGTTAAAAAAATGAGCTTGTTAATTATGATGATTGAACATCAATGAGCCCCTTCTTTATCAAAAGGTCGGTGCTAGTATACAGAGGAGGGGCCCTAGACAGTCACTCCTTAGTTTATTGAAGGCATGATGTTTTTTTTCTTTTTAGTGCTTTAGTGATATAAGTTAAAGGAATTGTCCAAATTGAGAAAAAAAGTATATATATATATATATATATATATATATATATATATATATATTTTTTTTAAGAAACAGCACCACATCTGTTCATAGGCTGTGTGTGATATTGCAGTTTTTTATGTGACTTTGAATGGAAGGGGTAGTCCAGAGAAAATCTTTTTCTTTCTAATCAACTGGTGTCAGATAGTATGGATAGATATAGATTATAGATTTGTAAAGTATAAAGTATAGATTTGTAATTTACTTCTATTTAAAAATCTCAAGTCTTTCCATACTCTTCTTTTCAGTCTGACACAGTGCCCTCTGCTGCCACCTCTGTCCGAGACAGGAACTGGCTAGAGCAGGAGAGGTTTTCTATGGGGATTTTCTACTGCTCTGGGCAGTTCCTGTCTTGGACAGAGGTGGCAGCAGAGATCACTGCGTCAGACTGATAAGAAAAATGCTTTCGTTTTCTGATGCCAAGTGTCAAAGCGGCATTCCTATGCCCCTAAAGTGCTGAGGTCTGTAACACCTTTCCACCCCATCTCTGTCCCTGCTGTCCTTACATTCAGCTGGACGCCAAGCCCTGTTTTCTGTGCACAATTTGTTTAAACAGCATAGGAACCAGATTTGGAAACAGGGCTCGTCTTCCAGGTCACTGTCTATCAAGTAGGGATAAGGATGGAAGGGGGAGCGAGGAGGCACTACAGCCTTTAGCACTTCTGGAGCTTGCCAACACCTACTTGGCACTTTACACCAGAAAAGAAAAACATTTTCTTGTTATAGAACCACAGTTGAATATATGAGGTGCCATGTGTCTCCTTGTCCCAACAGCTATCTAAGAGTGTCAGAAGGTCTGAATGTGAATTGCAACTTACAGATTAACCTTTAAGGGTAAATCATTGGCAGAAGTCTGTGTCTGGTCTGAGGTCACCTCAGGATTTTATTATTTTGCAGTGCTGCATTGTACTTTGTTGCACCCCTGGAGTATTTATAGGATGCATTGGTCACTCCACTCTCACTTCACTAAAGGTGCCCATAGACTTAATACTTTTGTTGGCCATACCCGCTGTCCCAGTGTATGGGGCTCTACCAACTGTTCACTGACAGATTATGTCAGTGTAAATAGGCCACAGTCAGAG
The DNA here is from genome assembly GCF_027789765.1 of Dendropsophus ebraccatus. Taxonomy (NCBI): domain Eukaryota; kingdom Metazoa; phylum Chordata; class Amphibia; order Anura; family Hylidae; genus Dendropsophus; species Dendropsophus ebraccatus. The sequence continues at coordinate 55,871,683 of NC_091468.1, read as the reverse complement.
CTCTCTGGCTGCGGCTTAACCCTCTACTCCCCATAAATAACTGATGGCTACAAACTTTGATCGCCTGAGGGAGGAGTAATCCGTGCATCTCCTGAATACTCTTGATTCTTGGCCACTCCTACATGCCGAGCACCATGTTTTCCCTAGACTTTGGTTGCCATAATATCTTCTTCCCTGCAACAATACATAGGCCTATGCAACAAATAAAAGGCTACATCCCTATGAAATGTTTGAAGGGGGTGTGGGGCTATCCCCTTACAGCCAACTAAATGTCACGGGCTTTGCTGAGGATTGATAAGTTATGCTGTCAATGCCTAATTGGGTGGGGGGTCTTGACCGCTATGTCTAGAATGAAGGGGCTAACATGAAATTTTGCTTTATACACTTTAAAGGTCAATAGGGAGTCCTGCGCTCCATACTCAAACATCAGAGTTACATAACTATTCAAATAACGCAGCTACGATACATGATATAACCTATCGATAATAACAACATGCTTAGGGTTAGATTACTAGTAAATTCGGAGTCAGGAGATTCTGACTTGGCTTATAACTTCCAGTCATGTTTCAAGGCTCTTATATGGGGTGGGCTTTGATTTGAAAAGATAATACCTCCTATAGGTGGCACTAGAGAGCAGACCCTCTTCCTTCTAGAGGGAAGCTACTTTACATATTCGATTTAGCATTAGAAGGGAAGTGAAATATAATTGTGCACAAGAATACTTATATTCCTGGTCTGTCGAAAAGCTGGATGTGAGCCCAGGGTAGTATCCTAATGTGAATAGGTGCAAAATAAGAACAGAATGGGCAACTCCCAAAAACAATGAAAATTCAACCCTGTAATGTGTCACTTCGAGGCTATGTTCACACAACGTACTATTTTTGAAAAGACAAGCTGTGGTTTTCCATTAAAACAACAATTTTAACACAGTGTATTCAACAACAGCCATTTGGCACTCAAAGCAATAGTAAAATTTAAGAAGTCCAGCCATTTTTTAAATCCGGCAGCAAACAGGGGCGGAGGGGAATTTAATTACAAGTATGAACTTATGTCTACCCGTGCCCGTGGTGAGGGATGGGACCGGGCCCCGGGACCCCCTCGGAGCTCCGACATCTGTGAAGCTGACACATCACGACTTGGCTGATAGACTAACCGTTCAGCCAGTCAACGTCTAAGGTGGGACGTTGCTCCAGTCACTGCTTGGCTTAGTGGCCAGTACATCAGCCAGGGCATGACTTTTCCCCGGTGGAAGTCCCGAGGCCGATCTCGCTGCTTACTGCAGGCACTAGGAGAGGTAAATTGGCACTTGTAATCAATTTCTCCCCTGCCGAATTTTAAAAATGGCTGGACTTCTCCTTTAATGGAAAACAACAGTTTTTTTTCAAAAATAGTATATTGTGTGAACATAGCCCTAAAATGAGATAAATGACAGATAACTCTTTAGACGGATCACTATAGATGTAGTGTAGATGAGATAGAGATGCCTCCTCAGTACAGTCTACACTTTCTACAGTATTATTCTACACGGGCTTTGACGGAATGTCCACGTAGTAAGCTGCGGGCTACAAGCTGTAATGTTTTCGATGACTGTACCATCCATATATACAGAATTGCACATAACTGAAGCGCTGCATGGGAAGAAAGTATGATGATCATAAAGATAATTAGTTGTTCCATTGCAATAAAAGCTAAAACATTTTTATGTAATGACATTTAATTAAGGGAAAGCTGTGGTAGCAGTTTTAAAGAATTTTTAAGGCAAATGATACTTGTTTGAAAGTGTTCTGCACATTAACTAATTAAGATTAGAGTGTAATTTACACAGTTCTCGTCTACCGGAAAACTTGGGCTCCTTTGGAATAAGCGCAGAATAACATTAAAAATCTTCAGCGTCTCATAAAACTTTCTGTATTGGTGGAGGTCCTATTTTAGGATGAAACATTTGAGAATTATTGTTTCAGCAATTTGTGAACTTCTTTAAGGGGTGACATTATCTTGACCAACCCTGTGTAAGAGCAGAAGTACAGTAATACCTTGGCTAAAGTGACTCTTTTAGACTCATTTCCGATAGATCATCATTCACGTACATCAACTTGGTAACCCACTAAAATCTACGAATAAGCATTTATATGTTCATTGGCTGATCACTGGTCCTGTTCCCCATTGCAATATAAGTCTATTAGGCTAATAACTGCTTGATGATGTTCTAAGGGAGCCATCCCTCCTAAGTGCCCTTTAAGTGTGTATATCTAGAAGGAATGTACAGTCAGTGAGGAGAGGGATGTAGAGACAACTTTTTTATAATGCACATGGAGGCCTTTACTGGCTAAGGGGGCCAAAAAAGTCCCTTTGTGACCTAAAAATACAGCAGTATTATGAATGGTTTATAGTAAGTGGGGGGCCTCATTACAGGTTTTCCATGAGCTACAGATTAAACTTCCACCCTTTAAGCCTTTTAAATCTTGCTTTGGTGGGCCCTGTTTAGACCCCTACATAGGTCACCATAAGAGAACTGTAGCATGGTACCAGGAATAGAGATGATCAAACCTCGGGATCTTGCAGGTTCGATCGAACTTGAACGTTCTCGAACTTGCAGCATTTGATTCCCAATGCCTTCCCGGTCTGTGGAAAAGGAGGAGACCGAGTACCCTGTGGAATTCCAGGCGGTACTCGGGTTGTCTCCTCCTTCCACCTGGACCGGGAAGGAATTGAGAGTCGAATGCTGCAGGTTCGAGAACGTTTAATTTCGATCGAACCTGCAAAATCACAAGGTTCGATTTTCCCTAAACAGGAATCTGTTAAGAATCCAATGTGTCCAATATCAGTGAGATACATAGACAAGAGGGGCACCATAGTTGTGGTCGGACTGCTTCCTGTGCTGGTCCTTGCCTCTAAACTCCAACCAACCAAGCACAGAAAGCCAGGTACATCTTTGGTGCCAAAAATGGACTAGAAGGCATCAGACATGCTTACCTCCCTTTAAGGCCTTTACCTCCCTTTAATTCCTGTGTAAAAAGGCCAGTCAACAAATGACTGGACAATTTTTTATTGGCTTACTGGATCTCTTGTGTGCCCTATAAAATCATCATCTGTGCAGCTGACAGTGATGCCTTCAATAGTTTGCAAGATAGATGACGCCTCGTAAAGGCCTTGAAAAAATTCGCCGATCGGTGGGATGAGCGCTTGTCATCATCAGCCCTTTCTTTAAAGGGCCCTTACTTTATTTGCTGCTAAGGTTCTAATTTAAAATAAAACCCCCTATAGGTTCACATTATCTATTATGAAGGGAAATAGGGCCAACCTAAGCCATAGAGGCTACTCAAGGATAAATATTCCCTTCCTTGTTATATTACCTCATGTATAGATAGCACTATTATATCTTTCTATTACATACTTCGAGTTTTTTCAACATCTTGGCCATTCTTCTTAATGCTTACTGTAAACTTGCAAGTTGACGTCATCCCTAAAAACTTGCAAGAGGCACCAATGTCTCTCTACCAATGCAAACAATGGATATCTCCCAAAACAGTAATATCTCTGTATCTAAGTGTCATCATCTGAGTGTTGTTGCAGTGGATTACAGCTATATGTGAAAAGAAGTCAAAGCTACACCAATAGCCTGAAGGTTAGATTGTCTCATGGAGGAGCATTCATGTGTTATAGTGAACAGGCTGGAGCTTGTAATGTGGTCTGAACAGGTTTTCATCTCCTTGTCCCTCCTACTCTATTGTCCACTCTGAACTTAACATGGGAGGCATTTTTAGTTGTTGAGCTGAATGATTTCTGGTTCTCAGTGATGGGGGAAGATAACACTTATAGCTGGGCATAAACCACTTAGATACCAGGCAACTACTGATGGATAGATAGATAGATAGATAGATAGATAGATAGATAGATAGATAGATAGATAATTGTGTATATATATATATATATATATATATATATATATATATATATTCTATGTGGTTCTGTTCATAAAACTCTCTCCATAAAACATATACCCCTGCAGATGTATATCCTAATGGAAGTGTATCCTATTCTATAGGCGTACAGTAGGATATGTCACCCATAGACCATATTCATACTGCTATATGGAATATTAAAGAAGCATTCCAGATTTTTTTTTTTTATTTGGGCCCCCCCTTCCCCACTGTGCGTTGGCACATATACTTACCAGCGATGATCGGTATCCTGCGGCACGGTTCCGGTTCAGCGCCATTCAAATCCTGTGTGCGTTCACGTCAACGCTCTTCTGACCCTTCTTCTGTCTCCATGTTGATTGAAGTCCGGAAGTCGGGATCTCCCATAGAGAATGGATTGGAGAGAGTGACTTTTGGCCTTCAATTAACATTGATACAGAAGAGCGGTGGCGTGAATGTGCGCAGGATTTGAACCACCGGAACGAAGGGGGGGGGGAGTAATAAAAAAATTTCCCGGAATGCTTCTTTATACTTTTTCTATCTTATGATCTTTTGTGATTTACCAACATATAGTGGCCCGATCATTTGGCCTCTGTTGTGCTAATGGAACCCTATGGACACGCATATATGCGCAGCAGAAATCTGAACACAGCCTAACCTTTATAGCTGCCCAGACACCCAGCAAGCAAAGGGGATGTATTGCTACCCAACAAGAAGTAACGACTTTACTGACTATTAGGTCACAGCACATGCAAGATACTTTTCTCACAATTACTGATGGAGTGAGCCATTTTCTGGATAGCCATGAATAAGGTGGTCTACCATTGGTACGATAAACAGAACATCGGTCGATAGTTCATTCAGTCTGTCTTTTAGATTTATTTTTTTTTATACTTCCTATGGCCACATAAAGACTGCATATACTATGGCAACTTGGCCCTAATTTGTAGATCATTTAGACCATTGTTCAGAGCCACAACTGGTGTGCAAAGTGAAGCTTTCTATTGCAAACGCATAAGGATGAGGGGAGAGGTCAGAGGCCATTTTGGAAACAAACAGCTGGACCAGTTTATTTAACCAGATATGAGGATGGGATGCTGACCTCAGTTTGACTTCTTCAGGGAGGGGCAAGAATGCCATTTTATTACCACGGAGAAAGAAAAGTTTAGTTCTTCTCTCTTGAAAGCAGCCTTAAGGCAAACAAAGAAATTGATGCTTTGCACACAAAATTGTGGAGAAAAAAAAAATCCACATTTTTGTATGACAGCAACAAAAAAAAACTCCATATAATATAAAATAAAAAAGTAACAATTTATTATGATCGCCAATAAATTTGTTTAAAAAAAAAAAAGATTTTCTTTACACTCTCTAAAATAGTTAAAACCTTTTAATCTGCCATGTCTAATGAATGAGAGTTAACAGAAAAAGACAGTTGCACCAAATGCAAAGTTCTGTGGAATTGCAGCTAGAGAACAATGGCAAAGTGGACCCCAGTCGGACGAGGCCACGGGAAAGTGTTTGTGCACAGACCTCCTGCTAGGGAAGGTATTCAGAAATTTGTGTATATCACAAAGGGTGGGATACATGCTCTCTAAAGTGAAGGTCAAAGAGGCTGTCTGTAACAATAGGTTTGTTTATTTCTTTTTTTATTATTATTACTTTTATGACATTTAATATTGAATAAGACTGTTGCCGTGTAATCTACCAAAATTCATTAAATAATGTTTAATTGGACAATCAGGGAAGACAGTTGACGGGGGGTTTTTCATTTCCCAAGTTCTCTCAGCGTCTTAGCTTCATGAAGGTTATTAAAATAGAATAAAGAGGAATTCTACAACTACATACTCCCTGTGTGCTCATATTTTAATTTCATTTTTGTGTTTACAGTGTGTATTATCCTGATGCAATAAAGTTTAGCATTTTGGGAATACGCGCATGTCATCGGTGATATTATGTTTTCAGTTAACACTAATTGGCTGCAAAAATTATTTGCCAAGACGTAAAAAAACAATATCCAAGAAAATATTTGTCTAAAATGCAAAAAAAATAAAACTTTGGCCGGTGATAAATGACTATAATTTTAGTTGGTCAATGAATGACCTTATTTTTTTTTTTTGTTGTTGACCTTTTGTGATTTCTGAAGAAAACCAGATTATAAGAGCAAATGGTCTATGGCATTGACCTTGTTCTGACCCCACTCTTTAAATAAACCAAAGGAAAAAATAGTCTTTATAAGCCGAATGCCTTGTTCTGAACTCCCCAGCAGTGTGAGCAAATGGTGATAAAACTCCAGACGTTCTCTCATTTGATGGTGTACCGCCATCACAGTTCATTATCTTAATAGTGGGCATTAAAATAGAATTAAACTCCAAAGAAAAAAAAGAAAAAAAAAGAAGGGATTTTAATAAAAGTTGTGAATTAGTCACAAAACAAAAGATACGGATAGGCTTGTGAGGCTTATTGTATTAGGCTTCACCCTTCTTTGCGATTAGAGAATTTTTTTTCCCCCTATAGAATTGGAAGTGGAATGGTACACATATTGTTTTTCAGCAAACCTGGCTAATTCCCTCATGTAGAGCTTAAATGGAAAAAGTCCAACTGTGGTAAAAGCTGACAAACATAAATCAACTCAGAAGCCCCAGCTTGTACTCTAGAAGGTCAGAAGGGGTTACACGGGTTTCTGACTGCTTAGCCCAGCATGTAGAACATCTGACTAAACTACATCAGCCTTACTCTTTGTGCTGGTCAGAACCCCAACATTACATTGTAGACTCAACTTTCGAACAAAAACCCAATAACCATAATATGTTTTGTTTTCTTTTTTTTTAGGTTTATAAACGCTAGAAGAAGAATAGTCCAGCCTATGATAGACCAGTCCAATCGAGCAGGCAAGTCCTCAATAGTAACTGTTTTCAAGTCACGCAGGCGAAAACCATCCTCAAGCCATTCACTGGGAGGTCCAATACCTGGTAAATAAATAAAATGCCGGGAGTTAAAAATTAATAAATAAAAAAATATAGAAAAAAAAGATAACCATATCTCAACTTTTTTGTACTATTTTTAGTACAACAATTGGTTTTATTCAACTTTTAAGAAAATTGCTCCATTTTTTTTTACTTTTTGTATTAGTTTTTCTCCTCAGCTGTACTTTCTGCTACTTTGACCACTCCCTGGTGCATGGCTTGGTGTGGAATTGCTGTAAACTTTATTACCTGTCAAAAGGGTAAAAGGGTCAGTATCCCTTATGGGACTCGGTAAAGTTCAAAGACATTCAATGAGGTATTTTTTTTTTTTTTTAAGGGGGGGGGTGGACCTTAACAACCTTCAGATATTTAACTTTAAAGCCAGCTTGTGTTCAACTAAAACGTGTGTTACTATAAAGAAAATATCTGTGTCTTAAGTTTCCTTTGGGGATTCTAAATCTGCATTGTTCATCTTGGGTACTCTTGATTCCTATCAAGTGATATCTATATTATCTAAATGTCGGCATGCTGGTCCGGAAATATGGTGGTGGACTTCCTACTAGTATTACGTACTGTATATTATACTAACGCTGGGTATTGAGCTGGAAATTTACATTATTACTTGCATACTTTTTGTCTATTTTTGAAGATGTCAACTTATCGCTGGTATTTTATGAAATTATATACTATAATATATATACTTTACATTCCAGTAAGTCAAGGAACACCGTATAACCCTGATGGACAACCAATGAGTGGTTTTGTAATGGATGGTCAGCAACACATGGGACTCAGAGCGCCAGGTAATTTTTTTATAATTTTTTTTTAAATAATTACTTAGGTAAATGTTTAGCTGGAGCTTTATACCTTTTGCTTTACCTATACCTATCTGCAAATCGTAATATGGCTACAATCTGGGTGCTTTACTTTATCTTGATTTCTTTGGGGTTGGTTGTTGCAATGGGATCTTTGGTTTCTCTGTTCACTTCTCTGATCTTCTGGCATCTTCTTGGATTTTTATCTCCCTTTTAGGACCTATGAGTGGAATGGGCATGAATATGGGCATGGAGGGGCAATGGCACTACATGTAACCATCTACTAGTTAACCAATGGCAAAGCAAGGGGGAAGTAAGTACAACAGGGGATGGATGCTCTGTCTACTTTGCTCAAGGAGTTGTTTATTTATTTATTTTTTTTGCACTGTGGATTTTCCAGGTTTGTATTCTCCCTGCCCATAGCTCCATGCTTGTTCATTCCTTTTCCAAAAAAAAAAATCTGGGTATCCTATTTTGTTTCTTCCTGATTTTGTTTCATCTCAAGCACTAAGTACTGCGTAGACTGTACATTTTACTCTTGTGTTGTTATTATACAGTACTGACCACATGACTAAACAAGAAATAGGCAGTAGGTGGAAGGGGGGGGGAGCGGGTTTCCATGGCAACAGACTGATTTGCAAAATGTAAGCAGTCTGCAGCAGTGCAAGGAGAGGAAAGAGCATGTCCCCAAAGTGTCATAAATCTGTCTAACCACAGTTGATGCATGAGTTACACTTCTTCTCTAACCTGCAAGACACCAATATGCAAACACCGGATTTCTTTAAAGCAAAATAACCACCTTTTTAAAAAAAAAAAAAAAAAAAAAAAAAAAATTCCTAGCGCTATTTAAGATCCCACACAGGAAAACTTTGAATTTCCACTTTGCCTCTCTTTGTCCATCCTGTATAATAGGATTACGTGTGGAAAAGGGAAAGTAAAAGAATACAAAATAGAGGTGTGCACAGCAGGTTCTGCAGCTTTGCCTGGGCTAATTGACTATATCCAAATTAAGTATGCCATCACTTGCAGTGTGACAAATGGATTTGACTCATTCAGTATACAAAAATAGAGATCATTAATGCAATCTTCAGCGGCAGGCCTAGTGAAGTCTACAGGGAAGGGGGGGGGGGGAGACCGGACGGCCCACAATGTTGCTTTGTATTTTTTATTTTATTTTTTTATTTTTGCTTTCCACCAGCAAAAATATTATTCTCTCTATAGGAATGTAGAAGAGTTCAGACCCAATCTGATTTATTGTATTGTTCCGCACAAAAAAAAGCGTCCGTGGTTTCTTCTTCCTAATTGTGAGTCGGGTGTTACCCACAATTCCAAAGGGGAACTAAAGCTGAGCAGAACTGCCTGGGAAGGCACCAGCCGCTCTCTCACACATCACCAACATTTCCAGCTTAGTTAATCTAAATATTGTTTCTTAATTTCTGGGTCAATTAAATCTAAATGATGTATGCTATGCTTCATAACCAATTAAATTAATAGGATATTATGAAAAATATCATCACTTTTGATTAAAGACCAGCTGATATGGTATATTTTTCTGAGCCATTTTCCTTAGTTTAGAAAAGAGAGGGAAAAGAGAAAAAAAAAAAAAGCGTTCCTTTAGGCTAGATTAAGCAGCCTTTCATTGCTGGAGCCCTGAGACCTGAATCCAAGGTGTTCACGCTGCAACATTACTTAGAACTAAAGCCAATTGAACCTACTTAGAAATAGCGTTATGCCTTTCACCCTTGATGATTATGGAGCTTATAGCTCTCTGAGACAATACACCTGTCAGTTTTCATCAACTATAGCAAACCATGCAGAAGACAGAGGCCCACGGAAAGCAGGGGGGCTATTGTTTTACGTTCCGTTTCCTCATTGTTCTCAAATTTAGTGAAAGCTTGACTGAGTTTGTAGTCTGATTTATTTTAAAAGTTCATGATCACAAGGAAGGAATTAATTGCTAACAGTTATTGATTTCTTGCATGTATGAAGGGGGGGGGGGAATAAATGCCTCCCGCTTAACAGCCATTCTTAATGCATCCTATTTTGTCGCAATAGTTTACTAAATACCCACTGACTTTTTTTTTTTTTTTTACCTTCAGGCGTGAGTCATAGCTAGGATTTTCTTTTTTAAGATATTGAGCATCGACTTTTTGGGATACTAACTTCATAGAGTCAGCTCTTTCCCTTCTGGAGGAGAGAGCTACTTTGCATACTTTTTTCCCAAGGAGCATTGCCTGGCTTATAAGACTCCATGCCAGATTGGCAGTCTCCCTAATGAGACAGGTAGCCTGGGGCAAATTTTGTTTGCCACTTTAACCCTGTATCTAAACCCAGGATAGGGTAGAGGGGCTTGTTGGCACCCCCATGCAAGCTGGCAACTCAGGTCAATGGTCCTCAGAGTCCCTCACTATAACAGAAAAAAAAAATCAAAGAACATGGGCTCAAAATTGTTAAAAATTACAGAAAAGGGGCCATACTAGTTTCTAGGCAGGTTTAAAAACAGTTCCTAATATAATACTGACCAGCAACAATGGGTGAGCAAAATATTAATGAACAGCCACTCACATACCCACTATTCATAGGAAGGTAAGGCTGTTTAGAATTATAACAATAACATAACATAATAATGTAACTGGCATCCTACATGCACTTTAAGTACAGTGACTTTGCTGGTTTACAATTAAGGATGGTCCGAACCTGCCGAGGTTCGGGTTCGTATGAACCCGAATACTCGGCATCAGATTACCGCTGTCTGACCGCTCCGTGCAGCGGGTGGATACAGCGGGAGGATGGCCTGGAAAACTGGTATACAGGCTATGGCTGTATCCCAGTTTTCCAGGCGGTCCTCCCGCTGTATCCACCCTCTCCACGGAGTGGGCAGACAGCGGGAATCCTTGCCGAGAGTTTGGCAGGTTCGGACCATCCCTATTTACAATCTATTAGTTACATTCATATTGTTCAGTATGGTCGGCACGTTTTACCTTGATGGATTGTGCTCCACCTCCCAAAACTCTATGTAGCTTATATTGTATGCTGTGTACTTCCCGGAATCCCAGTTCTATGCATCATAACAGCATAGGGTATAGTAACAACCAATAATCCCTAAAAAAAAAGTGCACTGGTATATCATGCTGTATTACTGGCAATGGGCCCGTTCACACTACAGAATGCACACGGATAACCTCCAACGAATATAGTGTGCCCTCCCGCTTGAACATCTGGCCGTGCCATAAGCTTTATTCTATGCTCAGGCAGATTCCACCGTCCGCCAAAGAATTGACAAGTCAGTTCTTTTTTAGGCAGATGGCGGAATCTGCCTGAATAGAATGGAACCTATGGGATAGGCAGCTCTTAAGGGGGGGGGGGGGCGGGAGTCTCGAGCACACAGAATCCATGGATATCCGCGCGGATTCCGAAGTGTGGACAGGCCCAATCATAGGAGTCAAACCACCAAATCCAAATTGTCTTTTAGAGGACCACTGCAACATTTTATTTTCCAACAAACATTACAGGACAACACATTTCAGCACTATCTCTTGCACCTTCTTCAGATCCAACATTCAACTTGCACTCTAAAAGGGCAATGTTCATAAGAAATCCGGCTTTGTGTATGTCAGACTAACCATTGGCTTAGACCACTGGGATTTGGGAGATTAATTCCTAAGAGTGCCAGTATCACCTGCCTGCTATATCAGAATATTTTAGTGACTTTGGTTATCTATTACAGATGAGCAAAACTCAAGCACACACAGGTTAAAACAAGAAATTGGAAACTATCTATATGAAGACCTTCACTGTGTATTTTTGTCATATAGTATGGGTGTTTTGGGCTTATAATTTACTTTTTATTTTTTCCTTTAGGACTGCAAGGTATGCCAGGGAATTACATATCTTCGACTGGTCCGATGGGTATGAGTATGGGACAGCCAAGTTATCCTCCATCGCAGATGCCCTTACACCACGCTCAGCTGCGTCATGGGCCGTCTGTGCATACCTACATTCCTGGACACCATCACCACCCAGCGATGATGATGCACGGGGGACCACATCACCCTGGAATGCCGATGTCAGCACCTAGCCCCTCAGTACTTAATACAGGAGATCCATCGATGAGTGGGCATGTAATGGACATCCATGCTCAGTAATTTAAGGGAATATGTGTTGTCTGCAATGACAAAAAAATGTCACATACTGTGTCTCTGCCACAGCGGCAGCGTTCCACTCTTGGAGTCCATGTAGGACCATGATCGTTTTTTGACACAGGGACGTCCGAAAACAAAACAAAAAAACAAAACAAAAAAAAAGCAGAAACAAAAAGATGCTGAAATCAAGATTGGGGACACAATAAATACATATATAAGACATTAAGAGAACAAAGAGTGAAATATTGTAAATGATATTATACTGTTAACCATATTATGTTGTTTCTTATAGATTTTTTTAAAAAAAATGTGAAATTTTTCCACACTATGTGTGTTGTTTCCATAGCTCTTCACTTCCTCCAGAAGCCTCCTTACTTAAAGAAAATAAAGCCTTACAGTTACCCTGCAGATGACAGAACGTCCTCATTTGCAGGTCATTTTAAAGCATTACAATAAGTATGTCAGGCAGAAGATTTTTTTCTTCGATCCAAGGATTTCAGCCATGCGCTCTTTCTCTGCAGCTTTGTCTCTCGATTTTTTTTTTTTTTTGTCTCCCTGTTTCTTTCTCTCTAGCCTGGGGCTTGAATTTGCATGTCTAATTCATTTACTCACCATATTTGAATTGGCCTGAACAGATGTAAATCGGGAAGGATGGGAAAAACTGCAGTCATCAACAATGATTAATCAGCTGTTGCAGGCAGTGTCTTAAGGAGACTGGTAGGATGAGGCATGGAAACCAAAAGGCAATGTGTATGGAGCATAATTGTCACAACAGAGCATCAGTGTCCCCATTCAGCAGCGACAACAACCAATCTGTGCATAACTTCCTGTGTCATACAGCTCAAGAGCAAGAACTGTAGAAGATTTATTTTTAATACATTGACTTTCTTTCTCAGCAAGGCATCAGTCATGCATACATTTTTTTCCATAGTCCCTTCATGGAACATTTATGTAAACATTGTAAATAAATTTTGTGCAAAAAGGACTGGAAAAAAAATAACTGTATTGTTGCAATTTTTTTTTGTATAAACAGAAGATTGGTATGAGTTGGAATGCAGATTAATTTACTAGGTGGAATAAGCTAATTATATTTCTTTTTTTGTGCTAAAACGAAATTCTTGTCAATATTTATTTTTCTCTAAAGACGAAAAATCTAGATGTGGTAGTTACTGGGATCTAATACACATAAAGTAACTCGAAATGTATATAGTTTAGGTCTAATGTACAAATTTGAGTACAATAAGACTAATCTAAAGCAATGATCAGAGGCAGAGCTTGAGTTGGAGGGGAACCATTTTGCCTCCACAAAAATTAAAATTTGACTGCTGCTTCTGCATTCTCTTTTAGCAACATTTCCGTTAATGATCAAGTAGTCATAATGATCATAATAATTGATTTATTTGCATAGTGCCTACATATTCCACAACACTATTATTATCACTTACACTGGTTCCTGTCCCCCAATGGGGCTCATAGTCTCATCAGTATTTTTGGAGATAGGGGAAAACATACAAAACTCCATGTAGATGCCCTAGGTCCGATTTGAACCCCGAACTCAAGTTTTGCAAAACAGCAATACTAACCACTGAGCCACCATGGTCATATGATGTTATAGTTATATATGACTACAAACTACAAGCGTGGGTCTAAGTAAACATCAATGAAACGGAACACCCATCATCTCATAACCCATCTTTATAAAAGGAACCAAAGCTTAAGAGTAGAGATGAGAGAATTTACAGTATTAACAAAGCAAAGCTTATCAGATGGCTGTTTTTGAACTCTGTGCCGCTCTGCTACAGGTGCTGAGAAAAGCTGGATCCAATCCTGCGAAACTGGGAGAAGTCGCCCAAGACTGGATGAAACTTTTCCACGCACCCAGGGAGGAGCCGCAAGGAGGTCAAAGGCAGGCGGCTGATAAGTCGACTGCCAAGCTAATCCCTCATCCTTTTTAAACCTTCCCCAGTACCTTATTGCTGTCAGGCACAGCATTCAGATGCATTCAGTCTAAATAAAAAGCCTTAAAGGGGTCATCTAACATTAAAAAAACATGGCTACACCATGCTTGTCTTCAGTTTGGGTGCAGGTTTTGCAACTCAGTTCTATTAAAGTGAATGAAGCTTAATTGCAAACTACACCTGACCTGAAAATAGTCTTGAATAGTTTGCTCTCTATTTTATTATATGGGCACCCCAAAGTAAGAAAAGAAAGCATACTCACCCTCCCTAAGGGCTCCCTGTATGTTGCTTTTGGCTTCTTCCCGACTTCTGTGATGTGTTGTCCCCGGCCAATTAGGTCAATACTCTGGACAAGGATTGGCTGAACAAGGAAAATCCTGTGGGCACAAGAAAACATCATGGACTCTGGAAAATCTTTGTGATTGTACCAGCAGTATATTTGCTTTTAGAATTTTACATGGATAGAATGGCACATGGCCCTGGGAAGACGGTGTTGCGGTCCTTTTTTTTTTGTTCCCACGGCCGGGTTCCCACGTACAGCAGCGGCCAGGGCTTAAGCACTGGAGGCGGACCGGCCCGCCCCCTGTGGAAGGAAACCCCCACCCCTCTATGACACGGCTCCATTAGAATCAATGGAAACGCATCATAGAAGGGTGGGCGCTTCTTCCCACTGGGAGCGGGCTGGCCCACCTCCAGTGCATCATCCCCGGCAAGTGACCAGGAATAGAACAGGGAACCGAGCCACGGTTCAAAAAGAGGACTGTTGCATCGACTTCCCCGCGCCGGCGCTGTTCTATCCATGTGAATTTCTTAAAGCGAATGTCCTGCTGGTACCTTCACTTTAAGGCACCTGGAGTCAATTACAAACCTTTTTGTGCTGCTGAAATAAAGGGGTATTAGAAGTCTCTATCAGGGTATTTGAAAAAGCATTTCCTAAAGCAGACAAGCATACAACTTCCTGGGTATTCCAGTGAATATTTTAGAATCCTCTATGAATTAAACATTTTTTTTTTTATTACCGTTAATGAATTATAAGGTTATAATCTATATAGAGAGAAAAACAATCAGGTACAGAATTTATTCCATTCATAAACGTATTTCTCCATCCTTAAAATAGGTGTAAGGTACACATACAATGTGATTAACAAGTTGATTGCGCTGATGATTTAATTCTATTCAACGACTGAATTCATTATCATTAAAATATTACACCAAGAGGGTTTAATTTCCAGCTAAAAGGTATATTCGAAAAATGCACAACATTTCCAACCGGGTGATAGAACTGAAAATTAAGAGCCATTGAGATTTCTAGAGACGTTACCACCGATGGGAAGAAAAGAAAGATATTTTCATACTTTCTAAAGACCTATTTATAAAATGGTGAATGATGAATAATATTCTGATTGATATGAAATTAAACAAAAATAGAGGATTTTGCCTTCCGGGGAAAACGGGATAATAAAATTCAATAGTAAAAGTATAAGATCATTTCGTTTAGTACGGTAGCTTTTTTACAAGGTTTAACCTCCAACTAAAGCTTAACATTTGATTTTATTAGAGTTTCTTACCTTTTTTATTAGGAGAAGGTTTATTGAAGAGCAAAGAAGGCTAAAAGTATTAGAATTTGTCAAATTCATGGTCAAATACTATATAAAAATAAATATATGAATTGGCCTTGGAAAAGGAAAATCCTAGCAATGACCAGGTCAGAGATCACAGGCATACCAACAAAGACCCATTGAGGTTCTATAGAACAAATAGTTGAGTACAAATTGGGGAAATCTAAAGCTAAAGCCACCAATGGACATTGCATTTCTGTTTCACAGGAAGCTCTGACAATGTCATGTCTGTAAGACCCTTTTTACATCGCATACAGGAGCTCCATTTTTCTTTTATATCAAAACCAAGCTGTTTCCTAATAAAGGGCAGTTCCCTACCAAATTGGGACGAATAAGTTGGACAAGACAGGTTTTGTTCCTCAAAATCTTACTGGTTTAGTAATCCATATAAATACTGTATTTTAACAAAAAATATATTTTAAAAAAATTATGTATATATGTATATAACAACCTCATACATATTAGACTGTTGACTGTTCAATAAGTATAGAGGATTCCCAACTCCCAACTATCTCCCAACAGATGATGTCGGGGAAGAGAAGGATCGGGCAAGTTGAATTTCAAGTGTCTGATACTTTTGGTTCTCATTTGCAGTAGATGGTCTGCCAGTAAAGATGAGCGCCATTCAAGCATGCTCGAGTATGTCTGAACCCGAGCGTGCGTCACCTGATTTGCAATGACTACAGAAGTTGGGAGTCCTGGAAAATATGGATACAGCCTATGGCTAAATTCATGTCTTCAAGGCAGCCTTAGGGCTTTATCCAACTTCTTCAGCCATCACTAATGGACCAAAGGTGCTCGATTTGCCCTCATCTCTAACTGCCACCAGAAAAGCTGGCAGCAGTGCACCTCCCCTCTTCAGAAAACAGCTGAGAGTTCATATTTAAGAGGGTAACTAGAGGGATAGCTATTGACCAAGTAAACATATGGCCAACGATGGTGGGGATGATGGGGTGTAGTCACCTTTAGAAACAGACGTGGTTTTCTCTCGTATGCAATTATTGTGACTGCACCCCCCTCTATATATGAGATGGGCCGAGGGCAGAAGACCCAGACAACCCCTAGCTAATTTTTATGCCAGAGAGTAGCTGTAACAGAAGCCTATGAGCAAATCTCTCTATGGTCTTAGAGACTACATAAAATCTACCAATGGCATCATCTCACATTGATCCCTTAAAAAGATGACTTTTGGGTGGCTTTTTCCTTTGAGGAACTGTTCCAAATAACCCTTTATTTTTGTCAAGGTCAAAAAATTTATATATTTAGGGAAAATTACTATAGAATAGTCCAATGTAAAGTACTGCTTATACTCCGTCACATAACTAGTGCCTTAGGGTTTCTGACCTTACCGTAGGTACCAGGATGAAACATATATATATATATATATATATATATATATATATTTATACATATATATATATATATATATATATATATATATATATATATTTATACATATATATATATATATATATATATATATATATATATATTAGCATTATCCTCTGTCTGAACTTTAAAGCTTGAGTGTGACATTTGCTTGATGCTATCGAACTACTGTACTGAACATTATCAGCCTTTCCCGGATGATGAGAGTGTCTGGCCGCGCTGTACTAGCGGGCTTACTGGACAGGATGTCTGCTGTGTACAGATAAATATCTCCCACTATGATGACAATGTTATCTCAAATATCTTCACTTCTGGTTAGTTCCTCGAGCTTTTACATATATGCTTGTGAATGTTCTTAGTGTCTCTTTTATGTTGTCCAACATATATTTTAGCTGTCCTTTAATTAGCCAAAGACTAATTCACTAGTGTCCTTATTATAAGGGGAAAGGTAGTAAATTGCTTCCATTGAGTAAACTAGGTTGTTACAATTTACAAATACCTGCTAGTTTCTATCTATACAGTATATTTAGCTAGTTGTATTTCGACTTTTCTTCACCTGGAGGGTAGATTCAATTGGTTGTAATAGCCATGTATCTAAATAACCTAGTCAAGGCATAGTGGTTTGTTGGCAACCAACACACATGGTTCTAGCGCTGGAGACTCTGTCTTGTTATTAAGATAGAGCAGAAAACAATGGGAAGTGGGGACAATGGGGCCTCCGTTAACATTTTTCATATTCCAAATTTAAAATGGAAATTAATTAGAAAGATGACTATTTTACACAGTGCTAGACCCCAAATTAGATTACCATTTCCTCAAACACACTTTTCCCATGGCCCTTTTATCTCTTTTCTGACTAATCAACCTGCCATCCTCCTTACTCCAGACTGATCATGCTGCCTCCCTTCATCCCAAATTTTTCCTTGCCCCTTCACCCCATACTGCTCACCCTGCCCCCTCTTCACAGACTGCTCACTCTAACTCCCTAACCTCAGAATGCTAATCCTGTCCCCCTTGCCCCAGACTGCTTACTCTGTCCCACTTACCGCAGACTTCCCACCACCGGACTGTTTACCCTGCCCCGATCACCCCAGACTGCTCACCCTGCCCCCTCACCACAGGCTGCCCACCCTGCTCCCCTTCCCCAAAAAAATGCTTATCCGGCCCCCCTCACCCCAGACTGATCACCCTTACCCTTTATGCCAGACTGCTTACCCTGTCCTCCTTACCCCAGACTGCTCACCCTACTCCCCTTCTCCCCAGAATGCTTAAACTGTCCCCCTCACCTCAGACTGCTCAACCTGACCCCTTACCCCAGACTTTCCTCCCTCTCCAGGCTGTTCACCCTGACCCCATCACCCCAGACTGATCACCCTTCCCCCTCACCCCAGACTGCTTACCCTGCCCCCTCTAGCCCCAGACTGCTCCCTTTGGTCCCCTCACCAATACTGTTTAACCTGCCCTCTCACCCTAGACTGCTTAACCTAACCCCCTCACACCAGACTGCTCACTCTGCCCTCCTCACCCCAAACTGCTTAAGCTGCCCCCCACCCCCACCCAGACTCCTCACTCTGTGCCAACTCACCCCAGACTTAATTTAAACAGATGACTATTGTCACAGTGCTGTACCCCAAATTACCCTAAAAGATCCCCCTTTCCTGAAACACACTTCTCCCAAGGCCCTCCTGTCTCTTACTGATTGCTCTTTCGGATCCCCCTATCATCTCTGACTAATCAACCTAACACCCCCCCCCCCCCCCTTACCCCAGACTCCTCATCTTTTCTCACTCTGCCCAAGACTGCTTACCCTATCCCCCTTACCCTAGACTGTTCCCCTGCTCCTACTAATTACAAGTTGCTCATCCTGCCCCCCTTACCCCAGACTGCTCACCTCTGACCTTTCATCCCTTCACTCCTGACCTCTTATCCCAGACTGCTCATCCTGCCCCGCTTATCCCAGACGTATCTAATAACGAGCTACATCAACTGAAATCAATTGAAAAAAAGTCTATTGTAAAAAAAAAAGTTTACTTTTTACAATGTATGCACAGACGTATTTCTAAACAACTAGTTTAACATCCTATTTTGCTTTTTTTTTTTACTGTGTGTGAACATAGGCTTAAAGTAGTAGCTTCCAACACTGTCTGTTAGTCCAGATCGTCCAGCTGATCTTATCGTCTTTTCCATTGCTGGCTAAAGCCAGGGTCACAATGTATCGCTTCTGCCAAGAGCACAGTGACCTTAAGTAGGGATTTCAATGATGTTGATGATTGTTTTAGGAACAGACCAGTGCCTGGTGCTTCATACTTTCTTTTTTATAGAATGTAAGGTAATCGTTGATTAGTCTGTCTTCAGACTCCGATCAGTAAAACTTATGGCGGGAACGGATAATGACGCTTAACTTATAATCTCAATTTTTTGGGGTTAGCTGCGATAAGATATGGGAGAGAGCTCCAACAGTTTAACAGCTTAGTTTCTATTCAGTAGAAAAAAGAGTTTCTAGACTGAATTTTCTGTTCTTTTTTATCATGTAAATTGATCCGTCCCTATCTACTAGATGCTTTTAGACAAATATATTATATATGAATAAGCCGGTTTTAGAATAGAATAATTAGAATAGAATATTTGCCTTGGTGAGGTCTGACTCCTGGAATCCCCACCAATCTGTAAAATGAAGGGGCTGCAGGGCTTATATGAATTTTCCACAATTTTCAGACACAGCGCTGTACATTGGGTTGTGGCTGTGCAGGGTATTGCAGCTTACTTGTCCTACTCAGTTAAAGGGGTTATCCAGCACTACAAAAACATGGCCACTTTCTTCCAGACACAGTACCGCTCTTGTCTCCAGGTCAGGGGTGGTTTACAATTAAGCTCTGAGACCTCCTCCGATCGCTAGAATGAAGGGGCGGAAGCACTCAGCAGCGCTGGCCCTGCCCCTTCATCTCTGCCGTACATAGATGAATTCTGGAAGTTCTGTAGGCTCCATTAAAATTTACAAGCACACAAAAAGACAAAAAAATGCAACAGCTCACCACTAATGTCATAATACAGACCCAATACAGATATGAAAATTGCTAAAAGCAGCCCTCTAACTGCTAAAGAAAAAAAATAAAGAAGCTCTTAGTTACCATTTGCAAATATGGTGTACCATCCCACCACGATAAGGTGGCCTCATGCTGGGATGGACCCTACACTGTACTGCTGAGCGCTTCTGTCCCTTCACTCTAGCGATTGGCGGGGGTCTCAGCACCCGGACCCCCACTAATACGCACTTCTGATATGTTGCTATTACATGGCAGAAGTTTTTTAAAATGATAGTTACACTTTAAGAAATCTGGATACCAAGTTCTGCAGTGCACTTTTATGAGGTCCACAATTCTCTAGTCTAGGAAGGCGAGGAAAACTGGGGAAAGTTTGGACGCCTCTTATTAAAATGAAAGGACAATCTCAGATGAGACGCCTTCAGTATTATAACATCAGCTCTACGGCTATTGCTTGGTTTGATTGTCAGCTGGTAAGTACAATAAAGAGTGTTGGATTTGATGAGCTTTTTGCTGTGAAATTTGGGTTGCTGCCCACTATTGTAAGGCACATAGTGAGTGTGATGTACCATGTTACTGGCATCAGCCCTAACAGCAGTGTTTCTGTTTGAGCACAATTCTTGGTTCACACATCAAAATCGGCCTACAATACATTATAGCAGAATAGAGAAGAAAAGTGGTCACCAAACCAACACGAGACGGCTTCGGAAGGAAAACAATTCAGTGTGATCACCTATATAGTCGGATATCTGTGTCAGCTCGAACCAATAACTTAACATTTTTAAATGTGAATTGTGATGAGTTGTATTTTTTTTTTTTTTATCACAGGTGAGTGTTCAGTATTTTTTATTTTAACATTTACAACTATTAAGCAATTATATTAAATTCTTGGACCATGTTGGTTGAGTTTAAAACTAGGACCTCCGTAGTATTGCAAAATAAGAAAAATCCACTGTGTTGTCCTTCTAACAAGTTTTTATTATACATCAAATCTAGAGCAAAGTTTTTCCAAATACCAAGACCACTTTCTTCTGTGGTCATACTGAAGTTTAGACCCTAAATTTGCATTATAATGGTTAATCCAAAGCATAGACTATCAATGGGAAAGCCCCTATTACACAGGACGATTAAGAGGAGCAAGCCAGCGCCAATCTGTCAGGTCAGCGCTCACTTGCTTCTCGTTCCCTGCTCGTTGCCAGAGCTATTACACACCCCGGCAGCGGGCAGGTAAGAGCTGAGGGGACTGCCCAGGTGATTGCTAGATCGCCCGGGCAGCCCATAGAAGAAGCTCCAGTTACACAGTGCAACGGCAGCATATCACTGCTATCGTGATCATTGAGTTTTCAACATGTTGAAAGTCAATGATCAGCTGACATCGTGCATGTCCGCTGATTGTTGTCTTCCATGACACTAAAAGGATTTACGGGCGATATTGACTGAATACGGCCAATAATCCCTTCATGTAATTCATGTAATAAGGCCTTAAGAGAAAGCAGGTGTGTCTGACCTCCGGGCCCCCCAGTGATTTCCAGATCAGTTCCTGGCTAATTTTTTTGTTTTGAATAGAGTCGTGGGTCATCACCTGACCCGCAGCTCTATTCAATCTCTATGGAGCCACCGGAAAGAGCCAAGTAGAGCAAGTCTTTCCAGTGGCTTCATAGATAATGTGTTTAGGGACAAGTGCATTTTAATCAGAAAACCCCTATAAAGGTTTTTTTGGCCAAAAAAGATGAATGAGATAACCCCAGGGTGCCGGCACCTTTGATCTGCACCCATACTTCACAGTGAACAGAGCCGGGAGCAGTTGTTTCTGTTCACTGTGTAGCTGCGGAACCTGGTACCTACAGCTCGGCTTCTGTTCACTTAAATGGGAGCTGAGCTGCAGTTACTAATTGCCAAGACTACACAGTAAATAGAGCCACTGGCTTCTGGCACCATTCAATGTGCAGATCAGGTACAGAAAAGCTGATTGACGGGAGTGTCAAGTGTCAGCACCCTGCCGATAAGTGGCCAAAAACCTCACCTGGTGCTGATGGACAAGATACTTTAATATAGACTTAAATATGTACAGTAGGTGCATAGGGAACCAGTGCCCAGACGAGAGTTCTCATTCACTCTAGGTTTCTGACAGCTGAAGCCTTTTACTGTATGCCACACATGTGATTAATCATAAACATTTCCCTAATGTGATGCAAACTGGCAACCCGGCTTTTTCTTGTGCATGGGACGCAGAGGACATATGGAGAACATATCCCTGGAGGATGGTATTTTGTGAAAAGAAAAAACAACAATAAAGACATTTTGCATCTTCAAAGCCTTTATCATAACTGATGAGGAATTTCAAGAGCTTGATAAGGGAAAGCTGGCATCGCTAACAATTTCACACTGTGAGCCAGGACATATGTACAGCTTTTTTGTGGACCAAGTTATTATTTATGAGCAGCCAACACAATACAGAACCATAACACCCATATGTCATACGAAGACAGCGATATGGTTTCCATTGAACTTTTTCTTAGTACACAATTGCCAACATGGGTGGAGTATTTTCATAATATGTATGGCCCCTTAGAGTATATGGACAATACAACGTGGCATCTGTAGCAGGTTAAAGGGGAACTCCAGGTAGAGGGAAAAAAAAAATAAGCCGGCTGCAGAAGCATATAGCATTGCTTTCCTGTCTAACCCATTTGTTTTGGGGGGTTTTGTTCTGTATTGTGTGGCTGTACTTCCTGGTTGAGCAGTTGTACACAGTACTACAGGTTCCAGAATGCAATGTTTTCCCTAAACTGTTCATCACATTCCTCCACCCTGCCTATTCCTCGGCCAAAGCTGTTGCCGAACATCTAGGCTGTGTTCACACATTGCAGTTTCATTGTGTTACTGAATTATTTGCAGTACTTTATCATTTCATTGTGGTCCCATCCATACAGCACTGTATTCTCTACCTGTAACACCACACAGCGCTGTATTCTCTACCTGTAATACCACACAGCCCACTGTATTCTCTACCTGTAACACCACACAGCCCACTGTATTCTCTACCTGTAATACCACACAGCACGCTGTATTCTCTACCTGTAACACCACACAGCACGCTGTATTCTCTACATGTAACACCACACAGCACACTGTATACTCTACCTGTAACACCACACAGCACGCTGTATTCTCTACATGTAACACCACATAGGGCATTGTATTCTCGACCTGTAACACCACACAGCACTGTATTCTCTGCCTGTAACACCACACAGCGCTGTATTCTCTATCTGTAACACCACACAGCACACTGTATTCTCTACCTGTAACACCACACAGCACGCTGTATTCTCTACCTGTAACACCACACAGCACGCTGTATTCTCTACCTGTAATATCACACAGCACGCTGTATTCTCTACCTGTAATACCACACAGCACGCTGTATTCTCTACCTGTAACACCACAGAGCACACTGTATTCTCAACCTGTAACACCACACAACATGCTGTATTCTCTAACTGTAACACCACAGAGCACGCTGTATTCTCTACCTGTAACACCACACAGCACGCTGTATTCTCTACCTGTAACACCACACAGCACGCTGTATTCTCTACCTGTAACACCTAACAGCACTGTATTCTCAACCTGTAACACCACACAACATGCTGTATTCTCTACCTGTAACACCACAGAGCACGCTGTATACTCTACCTGTAACACCACACAGTACGCTGTATTCTCTACCTGTAACACCACACAGCACACTGTATTCTCGACCTGTAACACCACACAGCACTGTATTCTCAACCTGTAACACCACACAACATGCTGTATTCTCTACCTGTAACACCACACAGCACACTGTATTCTCTACCTGTAACACCACACAGCACGCTGTATTCTCTACCTGTAACACCACACAGCACGCTGTATTCTCTACCTGTAACACCACACAGCGCTGTATTCTCTACCTGTAATACCACACAGCACGCTGTATTCTCTACCTGTAACACCACAGAGCACACTGTATTCTCAACCTGTAACACCACACAACATGCTGTATTCTCTAACTGTAACACCACAGAGCACGCTGTATTCTCTACCTGTAACACCACACAGCACGCTGTATTCTCTACCTGTAACACCTAACAGCACGCTGTATTCTCTACCTGTAACACCACACAGCATGCTGTATTCTCTACCTGTAACACCACACAGCACGCTGTATTCTCAACCTGTAACACCACACAACATGCTGTATTCTCTACCTGTAACACCACAGAGCACGCTGTATTCTCTACCTGTAACACCACACAGTACGCTGTATTCTCTACCTGTAACACCACACAGCACACTGTATTCTCGACCTGTAACACCACACAGCACTGTATTCTCAACCTGTAACACCACACAACATGCTGTATTCTCTACCTGTAACACCACACAGCACACTGTATTCTCTACCTGTAACACCACACAGCACGCTGTATTCTCTACTGTAACACCACACAGCACTGTATTCTCTACCTGTAACACCACACAGCACTGTATTCTCTGCCTGTAACACCACACAGCACTGTATTCTCTACCTGTAACACCACACAGCACTGTATTCTCTGCCTGTAACACCACACAGCACTGTATTCTCTGCCTGTAACACCACACAGCCCACTGTATTCTCTACCTGTAATACCACATAGCACACTGTATTCTCTACCTGTAACACCACACAGCACACTGTATTCTCTACCTGTAACACCACACAGCACACTGTATTCTCTACCTGTAACACCACACAGCGCTGTATTCTCTACCTGTAATACCACACAGCACACTGTATTCTCTACCTGTAACACCACACAGCACACTGTATTCTCTACCTGTAACACCACACAGCACGCTGTATTCTCTACATGTAACACCACATAGGACATTGTATTCTCGACCTGTAACACCACACAGCACTGTATTCTCTGCCTGTAACACCACACAGCGCTGTATTCTCTACCTGTAACACCACACAGCACGCTGTATTCTCTACCTGTAACACCACACAGCACGCTGTATTCTCTACCTGTAACACCACACAGCACGCTGTATTCTCTACATGTAACACCACACAGCACACTGTATTCTCTACCTGTAACACCACACAGCACGCTGTATTCTCTACATGTAACACCACATAGGACATTGTATTCTCGACCTGTAACATCACACAGCACTGTATTCTCTGCCTGTAACACCACACAGCGCTGTATTCTCTACCTGTAACACCACACAGCACACTGTATTCTCTACCTGTAACATCACACAGCACCCTGTATTCTCTACCTGTAACACCACACATCACGCTGTATTCTCTACCTGTAACACCACACAGCACGCTGTACTCTTTACCTGTAACACCACACAGCGCTGTATTCTCTACCTGTAATACCACACAGCACGCTGTATTCTCTACCTGTAACACCACAGAGCACACTGTATTCTCAACCTGTAACACCACACAACATGCTGTATTCTTTAACTGTAACACCACACAGCACGCTGTATTCTCTACCTGTAACACCACACAGCACGCTGTATTCTCTACCTGTAACACCTAACAGCACTGTATTCTCAACCTGTAACACCACACAGCATGCTGTATTCTCTACCTGTAACACCACACAGCACGCTGTATTCTCTACCTGTAACACCACACAGCACGCTGTATTCTCTGCCTGTAACACCACACAGCACTGTATTCTCTGCCTGTAACACCACACAGTGCACTGTTACTAATCATAATGTTGATATTGGAATAAAGTAAAGAACTTTTTGAATTTATTTATTTTTTTACTTTTCATCTCCTCACACATATCATGATCAAGCATCTTTTGTCTTTGACTTTCAGCCCCACAATAAGGACTCCGATATTATGTTCCATGGGATATACTGTTTATGCCTATTTTTTCTCTGGGTGGGATTGGCAGTGCCGGCTCTGATCCTCTCTGCTGTTTACCATAATTTACCGTCATGTTTACTGCATCATTTTTGTGAAGACACTGCAGTACTGCAATGAAACTCGAACATGTGTAAACACAGCCCTAATATCACTGCAGCAGCAGCTGAAGTTGCAGCAGCTGCTTCTGGCCGGTCAGAGATGGTGAATCACTCAGGGGATTGGGGATTCAGCCAAGCCTCCTGTGACATCACACCCTTCCCCCTGTCTACATGATCAGCCTGTGCTCAGTAAACACACACACAATGTGAGACAGAGGCATGGAAGATTTGTCTCCTAAGGTGGGAGAGCAGTGGGAGCAGGTGACAATGTGGATTGGCACATAGGCCATTTTTCTTCACTTCCTGGATGTCAATCAGCTACCAGTGTGGCAGAACCGCACAGATATGGTAATACATTGTATAGACACATCTATATAACTTTTAATGTACTTTTAATAGAAAAAAAGTTTTCCTTATGTGGAGTTCCCCTTTAATAGGTGTGAAACCACATAAAATAAAGTTATGGTGCCCCGAAACACAACGTGCAAATGACTGTTGCAAACCACTGGTAAGTAGAATAAGGAAAATTGGCATAAAATAAAGTAAATAAGATAAAGTTTCATATTTTTCCTTATAGAAATGAGCTGTCATCTGTTCTCTTTTGAATGTACACACAATACTTTATTCTGCATAGGATTTTACATGGTAAAGCAGAATCGTGTTCCTTAGACTTTTTTGAGACTTAGTTTACTGTCTTAGTCACCCAGCTGGCATAGTATATACAAACACATCCTGCTAGCCCCCTCCTCTCTATTTCTGTTGACATTGTGTAGGTTATTCCTGTAGTGACATTTCTGGGACCACTTAGGTTAGGGGAAAGTCTTATTACATGCTGGTAAGAATAGGCATGTGACGCCACCAATCTACCATGGGAGCTTTGAATGCAAATTCATTTTCTATTGAGTTTATTGAAATACACAGCCTAGCTAATAATATGGTACATTATATAAAAAAGGGCATCTTTCTAGCCAAACAGTGCTCTGCCCCATTCAGACCAGTTGGCCACATTAGCTACCAGTTGTTCTCAATTATTGTCATTGTTTTGTCTTTTCAAAGGCACCTGTCCATTAGGTTCTGCAGCGCTTACTTTTTTTCAGCATTCTGTTTCTTATGCCCGTATGTACTGTAGGTTCAGAGAAGATAGACACAAAAGCTTTAAACACTGCAATAGAATCACCAAGTACCACCCCAATAATTGACAGATTTCTGCCCTTATGTCCACCACAAAAATGTAATTTTTAGCATTGCTCCATCTAACTAATTACTATTAGACAGTTTGTCAAAATTTTTGGTTTGGTCAAGAGTTTATGGCATGATCAGCTGATCTGATGATGGTTATGTGCCTGGTGGGCAATTTAAACGACAACTCTGGGCAGGGCAATTTTTTGTAAAGGTTTCGGGGAGGGTGAGGCTGAAAGAAATTATGTGCCCTTACCTCCCTGCCTCCAACGCTGATGCCGCATACCGCCAGGTCCCTGGCCATTTCCTTGTTAGATAGGGGACCTGAGTTATCAGGGGCGCTGAACCAGTCAGCAGTCATAACGGCGGTACATGGCATCAGCGCTGGAGCTAGAGCACCAGAGCATTTAATTTTTTTTAGCCTCCCGGCACATTTACAGAGAAATCTCCTGCCCAGAGCTGTCCTTTAAAGGGAACCCATGTTGAAAATGCAGTTCGATCTATATGGGGAATATTATAGAGCAAAAGGAGCTGATGGGAAAAAAAATTGCATAACTAGTTATTAATCTATCTAAATTTCTGCTCAGCTTGGACTCAAGAGCCCGAGTCCAGTGGGTGGTTCAACTCAATGACTGACAGCCTTCTCTTTGTGTGCAGTGAAAGATAACTGTAAACCATCATGTAGGACCCTCCACCGGACTCCTAAACTGAGAACGATCAGAAGTTTAAAGGAATAAGTTGTTAGTCGTCCTTAATCATTTTCTTAAAATATGCATATCAATTGGCAAAGTGTCACGGCCGCGGCGGCATCCCGTGCTCCAGGCCGCCGCCGCGACCTCTCCATATAGGTGCCGGGGTCCATGTGCAGGGACCCGGCGCTGCTACGAGTTCGGCCCCGGGGGGCGCCTTACCTCTCCCTGCTCCTGTCACCCGCTACAGGCTCAACAGATCCAGCAACAGTCACAGCTGATCCAACAACTGACTGCAGCCGTACAGCAGCATACCACAGCTCAGCAGTCATCACCTCGTGCAGCCTCTTCAAAACTACGACTGGCTCTCCCAAGTAAATATGGAGGTGACCCCAAGTTGTGCAGAGGATTCCTGACCCAATGCACTATGCATATTGAACTTCTAAGCAGTCAGTTTGCCACCGAGCGCTCTAAAGTGGCTTTCATCATCAGTCTATTGGAAGGTAGAGCTCTGGCTTGGGCCACACCGCTGTGGGACCGTGATGACCCTGTTGCTGCTTATCTCCGAATCTGTCAGAGTTCCGCTCTGTCTTTGAGGAACCTGCCCGTGCGTCTTCTGCTGAGACTGCTCTCCTCAATCTCAAGGAACATCCTCCGTTGGTGATTACGCCATCCAGTTCCGCACCCTGGCGGCAGAATTAGACTGGAATGAGGCAGCTCTGATAGCCACCTTCAAGAAGGGCCTGTCCAGTCGGGTGAGAGACGTGCTTTCCGCCCGAGACCTACCTACTTCCCTGAATGAACTCATCCTACTGGCCACCAGGGTCGATACTCGTTTTTTGGAGAGAGAGGAGGAGGTCTGGCATGAACGGCGACTAAGCCTGTCCCGTCCTCATCACCAGCTGGCGCCGGTCTTCCAGAATCCTGACGTTCCGGTGTCCCAGTCGACTCCTGAGATTCCTATGCAGGTGGAACGGGTTTACCTGACGCCTGATGAAAGAAATTGTCGTCTGGAGCTGAATCTCTGCCTCTACTGCGGTGGCCCGGATCACTATTGGCTGAGATGTCCCCAACGTCCTCAAGCGTCCGGGAGACACCAGCACCTAGGTCCGGTGGGAGAGGTCTCCCTACGTGTGAATGCCACCTCTCCAAGGTTGTCTGTGCCAGTCTCCATCCAGACACCCTCAGGACAAACTCACCAGACTACTGCCTTTCTCGACTCTGGGTCAGCAGGCAGTTTTATTGCAGCTACATTGGTCCAAAGATGGCGGCTACCCGTGACCCCACTAGCCAGACCCCTGACTATCTCCTCGGTCACGGGCGAGATTCTTACCGACCATGTGCACTACCAGACCGCACCTCTAGTCCTCCAGGTGGGCACTTCACATCAGGAAAAGATCTCCTTCTACGTCCTGCCCCATTCTTCTTCCACCATCCTCCTGGGACTCCCTTGGCTGTGATTACATGCCCCTAAGCTGGACTGGAGAACCGGGAAGATTCTTAGTTGGGGTCAGGACTGTTCCAACCAGTGTCTGAGGTCACCTCAGCCCAAGTACTCTATGTTGTCACCCGACCCCGCCAAGCCTCTATCCGGCCTACCGGCGGAGTACCAAGACTTGCCTGATGCCTTCTCTGCCACGGAGGTGGACTCTCTACCACCTCATCGGGCGTACGATTGTCCCATAGACCTCCTTCCTGGAACTTCTCCTCCACAAGGTCGGGTGTACCCTCTCTCAGTACTCTAGACTGAGGCCATGTCCTCTTACATCCGGGAGAACTTACAGAAGGGTTTCATCCGCAAATCCACATCCCCTCGCCACATAGGGATGGACTTCATCACTGATTTGCCTCCATCTGCAGGCAAGAAAGAGGAAGAGGCCAAGGGGGGGGGGGTACTGTCACGGCCGCGGCGGCGGCCCGTGCTCCGGGCCGCCGCCGCGACCTCTCCATGCAGCTGCCGGGGTCCATGTGCAGGGACCCGGCGCTGCTACGAGCTCGGCCCCGGGGGGCGCCTTACCTCGCCCCGCTCCTGTCACCCGCTGTGCCGGCCGGCTGTCCCTAGGAGGCGGGGACGCGCACGCGCCGGCTGTCTCAGATTTAAAGGGCCAGTCTGCCCCTAATTGTAAGTTGCACTAATCACTTCCTATAAATTCCAGCCCTGCCCCACTACAGGTGTTGGAGCCTCTACATGCTTCCCATAGCGTTTGGCCCAGCTCCCTGTTGTTCCTGATTCCTGTCCGCTACCTGGTCCCTAGTCCTTGTTCCTGATTCCTGTCCGCTACCTGGTCCCTAGTCCTTGTTCCTGATTCCTGTGCGCTACCTGATCCCTAGTCCCCTGGTTCCTGGTTCCTGCTCCTCTGTTACACTATTGCTCCTGTGTTCAGCCTGTCACCTGCGGTTATACCTACAGACCTCTGTCAGCACCATCTCCTGCCTACTGCTCCTGCCACGCCTCGTCTGCCGTCACTAGCAACCAAGCCAGGGGTAGCGACCTGGGGGTCGCCTGCCGTAGCAAGTCCATCCCCCCTTGCGGTGGGCTCTGGTGAAAACCAGTGGCCCCTTAGACTCCGCTCCCTGGTGAGGTTAGTGCCATCGCTAGTGACGGTCCAGTGGATCCACTACTCCAGGCGTTACACACAGCTCCTCCTGCACTATAGACTACTGTCCACAGACTCCCCTGCATTTTCAATGTTACAGGTTCCTTGTAAGAAATTCAGGAGTCCCTGAAAGAGGAAGCATAAGAAGAACAAGTGGGGCTTGAAAAGTTGGGCTATGGCTCTCTTGCTGTCTGTCACATGGAAGCACCAATAATAACTGTCCATATACATACAGTTACCACACCAGAGTACGGCTGGGTTCACACTGGGCTTTTGCTGTTCGTTTAACAGAAAAACACGGATGCATTTGTGTGCATCAGTTTTTCCATTGACTTCTATTATAAAAAAAAACAATAAAAAAATGTAACAAAATGCTTTTTTTTTTTTTTTTTTTGCGTTTTTGTGCACACTAAAAAACTGATACATTTTGAACCAATTTTTGATCTGTTTGTGTTTTTTTTTTTATAATGTAGGTCAAAGGTAAAACGGATCAAAGGGAATGCATAAAAATATACCCTTTTTTTCATCCCTTTCGTCATTCTTTTTTTTCCCTGTTAAACTGACAGCAAGAACGCAGTGTAAACCCAGACTTACCAGACATACATTTAACAGAAGCCAGCCTATGGACACATTTAGCATGTTTCTTGGGAGATTCCAAGTGATAAGTGTAGGGTACAAATTTGAATGGTCCTCAGAGTATTGACTATTCTTAAAGTGAATCAACGGAATATAAATCCGGCACGTAGGATGCCGGCACAACCTTATTCAGTCATATTAGGACCGTAGGGTGGTGCTCAAGCATCCGGTATCCCTCTTATGGCGTGGTGCTCTGCTGTTTCAGTAACAAGCAAAGAAGATAATGATGGCACTCACCAGCTTGGATTAAAAACGATGCTTTATTACATAGGCAGGACATATTAGCGTCCACTAATCCACTAATCAATAAGCATTTCACATTCAAGACACTGAGCCAGAAGGAGTGTCTTGAACGCAATCGCTCATTGACTAGTCCTAGTTAGATGCCTATGTGTTCAAATAAAGCATTGTTTTTAATCCAAGCTGGTGAGTGCCGCTATTACCTTCTTCACTGAATGGTAAGAGGAATGACAGGGATAAAAGAAAATTGCACCTTAATGACTCCAAATAGAGTCAAGACTTGGCTATAACCTAACTGGAGCTCCCATTTGGTCATGTAAGTCCTCTCATGTCCTTCACTAACTTCAACGATAGTTACAGTCTTTTGTGGAGGCCTTGACACCCTTGAGTCCAAATAAATACATCTATCCAAGCCAGGTTGTAATAACAGTGGACAGCTGTGCCAAGTGTCAAGACCTGGAGAAGGAACAGCTGTTTACACCAACAGATATGGCTTCCTTGAGATAAAACAGAATCCTGGTATTCTTTGTTCTTCCCACTTTGTAATTCCTAAGATTCACTGACACTAGTTCTGGACTGTTAAATATGTTGTGTCTGGTAATCTGACCCAATTACTGTTAGGTGCTGTTACTAATTGTGAAGAGTGTTGGGTTACCCATCGCTCCCATCGCACAGTCAATGATACCGACCCTGACTAAACGCTTCCCTTATATCTGTGCAATCTTAGGAAGCCAGCAATAAAATTATACGAAGGAGGAGTTTATTGTCACATATATTTTAATGGTCTAGTTCAGGTCACTTTATTCCGGCGGATTAGATAAATGTCAGGCCCGAGGTGATGACAAATACGTGCGGAGTATCTGATTAGGATGTGCGCGGCGGAATAAGTCAAAGGGAAACATCGGACGGCAATTGTTTAATAGGAAGTATTTGATGTGACAATGTGAAAATTATATCACCCTTTAGTTTATAGTGCATACGTTATACAATGTAATGTCTGTGTCGTAGCACTCTTCTTCTGAGTGAATGAGAAAATTCCATTAAAATCTTAACATTTCATAAGAGAAATCCCCCGATAATATCCACTGTGGTTATTTAATTTTTTTTTCATTGGAGGGCTCAAAGTATAAAGAAGCTACAGATACAGTAATATGGTAAACAAATGGCATCTAGCAGTTAAAGGGGTTGTCCAGACTTAGAAAAATACGGCCGCTTTCTTCCAGAAACAGCACCACTCTGGTCCTCAGCTTGGGTGTGGGGGTTTTGCAGCTCAGTTCTATTGAAGTGAATGAAGCTGAACTGTAATACCCGAGGGCGGGGGGGGGGGGGAGCTGTTTTTTAAGAAAGTAGCTCTGCTTTTTCTAACCCTCTCAATGATGCATTATCAGTATCCACTTCCACATTGCCTTCCATAGATGACCCCATACAATGCCTCAAATACTGTGTGTTACCGGGTCCATATTTACAGTTTGTACTATTCTTAGGTGCAGACAGCGGGGGTTAAAGTTCATAATTTTGAAGATGCCGCCATCCCACAGAGTATTGGACACAGCTATTAAAGGGAAACTATCAGCAGATTAGACAAATCTTACCCGCTGATAGCACTGAGGATGAGGATAAGTCTCTTGCCTTAATCCTCAGCTCCGTTCCAAAACACTTTGTAGTAATCCTGCATCCAGGGCTACTGGCCAGTCCACCCCTTCTAATTATCATCAGTGGAGTGAGCTGGCCAGGGTCGGGCTGGTTCGGTTCTCTGGGGGTGGTAGCCCTGACCCCAGTGCTCCAAACGGCCATACCGGATGAAGGATTACACTACAAACAGCACAGGAACGGCACTGAGGAGGAAGGTAAGAGACATAGCTTCATCGTCACCTCCCCTGCGCAATAGGGGGATTCATCTAAACTGTTCATAGCACGACTGCATAATAACTGGCAGTGGTTTGGTGATCTCCCGACTGGGAGGCACCCATTGGCAATAGGTTTCCTTCCCTGGGGGGTTATCTGGCTATTCCCGTGTTCTGAGACTTGCAACTGAGGCATCACGGACCCCTTTTTTGCATAGGCACAGACAAATCAAACCATCTGCCATAATTATAGCTGATACTGCCAATAATAATAATAATATTTATTTGTATAGCGCCAACAGATTCCGCAGCGCTGCCATTAGGACATTGTGGGCATGATGAGTAACTACCATCTACAGCGCTGTAATGAACATATTGGGGGACATTCATCAACGCTGGTGTACGAGTACGCCAGTTGTAAATAAAGCCCCACCCCCTTTTCCCTGTCTGGGTTTACTAAGGGTCGCACGCCTCCTAGTATAGCTGTCAGGCTCTGTGCCCGGCGCAGGCATTGTGCAATAAGTCTGCACCCTCCCCCCCAAGTCAAGCCTCCTCTCTGCCTTGCCACGCCCCCTCACCCCACTCGTCAATCAGGTAAGCGGGTGATATGGCTGGCGTACACCACAGAAAAGGGGTAAATATGCCCTTTTTCTGTAGCGTACACCAAGGACGCATGTTGATAAATGTCCTCCATTGTCTGAGTATGTCATAGAGCACTGCACTGCGGCCCTGTATTTGCCATTGTGCTAGCAGCAGTGCAATTGCTATTGCGGCACATAAATCATATACAAATTATGTAAATCATAACAGGATTTCAGGTATTCTCTATGGAATTTCTGACCTAGTAAAAAAATCTTGGGAAAGTTGCAAAGTCACATAAGACTTACCCGCTATGGATATTTCCTTTATCTTATTTCCCATTCTGATGTCTCTTACCCTGCTGTTTTATTTTATTCTATTTTGTATCTGCTTATGCAATATAAACTATTGTTACAAAAAGGATGCATAGTAATCCACTTACGATCTTATTTTTCCCCCCTTACCTGCCTATAGTGGTGTGCCAGGGCCGGCGTCAGCACAGGGCTTACCTGGGCAAGTGCCAGGGCCCACAGCGCCTTTAGGGGCCCAGAGAGGGAGATGGGCCGGTGTTCTTGTGTTCAGCCTGCTCACTGTAGTGCAGGGGGAGGGGCTGAACATCAGAAGACACAAAAGATGGAGCAGGACTTGCACAGAGAGAGAAAAGGGTTAAGGACCTGATCACATGACTCGAAGGTCCTCAACCTAACAGGAAGAAGGAGAATACTGAGCTGCAAGTGCTGCATGTCAGTCAGTCAGTGTCAATAATGTGTGTTTGTGTATGTTAGTGATGTCTCAAGTGATTGTGCATAGTGTGTGGATGATGGGTGCATAGTGGATGGATAAGGGGCCCACTGAGGCTTTGTCGCCCAAGGGCCCTCAAAAATCTGCAGCCGGCCCTTGTGGTGTCTGTATCTATTCAAAATCCCTGCACTCACTGAAAAATACAGCTGTGAAGGGTGAAGCATGGTTCTCATCCCGAATAATCATATTACACAGAGCTGCAGAGATGAGGCAGAAGAGAAGAGAAAGGCAAGGGGAGTGCGCTTAAGTAAATTAATGTTTCTCACAAGTGACATCGGTCAGGGCGATCAGACGACTTCTCCAGGTCCCACTTCTAGCAACTCCCAAAAACAGAGATAGAATGGAGGAACAACAGCAGATGGTTGCTGGGCTGATCGTTTGTATCTCAGCCTGTTGAAAGACAACGATTAGCTGACATTGTGCATGTCGGCTGATCGTTGTCTTCTATTACACAAATCAATTATCGGCTGAAACGGCAAATATCGACTAAATATGGCCGATAATGACTTTGCGTAATAGGACCTTAAAAAATCTTAGCACAGCGGCAGGGAGGAAGAGAACGGTGGGCAGCAGTGATTGCCACATGGACTGGTGGAGAAGATCTTTGTGGTTTGAATGGAGGAGTACGATATCTATCGATGTACCCATCCAGGAAGTACAAGAAGATCCTCCATTAGGCCTACGCTCTTACATTTCCAACACAAGATAACCCCACAAGTAGCTGATCACATGGCATTAGGGTCTATTCCTTTGTGCAATGATAGCAGCAAAGTTTACGATTTAAAGGGCTCATCCATCCATCCATCCATCTATCTATCTATTATCTATCTCGTATCTATCTATCTCCTATCTATCTATCTATCTATCTATCTATCTATCTATCTATCTATCTATTATCTCCTATCTATCTATCTATCTATCTATTATATATCTATCTCCTATGTATCTATCTATCTATCTATCTATCTATCTATCTATCTATCTATCTCATATCCATCCATCTATCGATCTATTATCTATCTCGTATCTATCTATCTATCTATCTATCTATCTATCTATCTATCTATCTATCTCCTATCTATCTATCTATCTATCTATCTATCTCTATCTATCTATCTATCTATTATCTATCTTGTATCTATCTATCTATCTATCTATCTATCTCCTATCTATCTATCTATCTATCTATCTATCTATCTATCTATCTATCTATTATCTATCTCCTATCTATCTATCTATCTATCTCCTATCTATCTCATATCTATCTATCTATCTATCTATCTATCTATCTATCTATTATCTATCTCCTATCTATCTATCTATCTATCTATCTATCTATCTATCTATCTATCTATCTATCTATTATCTATCTATCTATCTATTATCTATCTATTTATCTATCTATCTATCTCCTATCTATCTATCTATCTATCTATCTATCTATCTATCTATTATCTATCTATCTATTATCTATCTATTATCTATCTATCTATCTATCTATCTCCTATCTATCTATCTATCTATCTATCTATCTATCTCATATCTATCTATCTATCTATCTATCTATCTATCTATCTCCTATCTATCTATCTATCTATCTATCTATCTCATATCTATCTATCTATCTATCTATCTCCTATCTATCTATCTATCTATCTATCTATCTATTATCAATCATCTATAATACTTTGCTTTGTATTCATTACATATATTGTTTTGTATTGCTTGTAATATTTTATATATGTGATGGCCCATCACTGCCGCATAGGTTACCACCCAACAAAGAAAAGAAGATGATATTATTATAGTATAGGATGCGTCCCGGTGTCTCCTACACCTCATCCAACCTTTCCGCAGCGATTGTTAATCAACAATTAATGCATTTAAAATGAATGAGATATTGAGAGTATGGCTATTGTTCGGTGCGAGATGTTAGAAGGCATCGGGGGCAAGTAAACTGGTTACAAATAGGGAATTATCCCTCGTTTAGCATTAAAATTCATTTAGATAAAATTGCCACAAACATTTAAATGGGGAGATTAGTTCCCCCTCACGCCTTATTGCACTCTTTCAATGGCCCCGTTAAGGACATTTTACACGTTGGAAATTCCGTCTTCCCTGGTCGCTTGCTGTCTCCTAGCTACCCCTTCATTCAAAGCCAAGGAAGAGAAAAAGTTTTGGCAGCCAGTCTGCGATTCATCCGCTGCTATCTGCCCGGGAGAGGACGAGGAACAGCGAGAGGCGACTTGATATCTGCCCCTGCTCTCTAACCCAATGGAAGGCAAACACAACACGCAGCGCTCCTGCCATTCAGCCCCCTCTGGGCTCAGGCACATACAAGCTGCCTGGGTTTGCAGGGAGTGTGTGCCTGGCTGTTCATAGTATAATATCAAGAGTCATCTCCATGACAAGATTTCCGAGACGCCCACTGAGGGCTGTGAATAAAGCAGTCAGGGTTCGGGGTTGGGAAGTGGCTTTGGTTGGAGAAGAGGGGCCTGGTAAAGAAGAAGCAGCCATTCCCTGCTGTGCTGCTGCTGCTTCTGCTCTCACCCACAAGCTGAATGTTCTATAGGAGTATAGGAAGATAGACAGTGCACACTGCCATCTATGGGAAGAGAGTGGTATAGCAGGGCACAACGCCTAGCTAGATCACAACACTTATTTCTCTATGGCAGGGGTAGGGAACCTTGGCTCTCTAGCTGTTGCAAAACTACAACTCCCATCATGCCTGGACAGCCGAAGGCTGTCCAGGCATGATGGGAGTTGTAGTTTTGCAACCGCTGGAAAGCCAAGGTTCCCTACCCCTGCCCTATAGACTGTACCCATACACATTCATTGATATTCTTATGAATGGGGCTGAGTCAGAATCAAACTTTGGCTATATTCACACAACGTCAAAAATAGAGAAAAGGCGGCCGATGTCGCGATTAAAAAAAAATCTGTTTTTATCTGTTTGTCTGCAATGGCAATGCATTGAAATCAATATGAAGACGGACGTCCAATCCGCACAATGTATTGAATAACGGACGTTTTTACCGCGGACGTCAAAATAACGAACATGATCATTATTTTCGGACGTCTTTTGCAACCAGCGGACGTTTTTTATTAGTTGTTCACACAGTTTTTCTTTTTTCACCGTTCTTTCTCCGTTTTTACTATTAGATTCAATGGACTTTTCAATTAAGACACCCCCAAAGGGCAATTAGTAACCAAACTAGAATAATGTACAAACACAGGGAAGGCC
Organism: Dendropsophus ebraccatus; assembly: GCF_027789765.1. Taxonomy (NCBI): domain Eukaryota; kingdom Metazoa; phylum Chordata; class Amphibia; order Anura; family Hylidae; genus Dendropsophus; species Dendropsophus ebraccatus. The sequence goes on along the minus strand of NC_091468.1, from coordinate 55,833,991 downwards.
AGGCTTCTGAAAGACGTCCCTTATTTTAGCCTCAAAATGACGGACGTTATTTTAAGCAGAGCTGAAAAAAAGGTTGTGTGAACATAGCCTTCTAGGTTACTATAATTGATCCTTTTCATATGTCGTATAGGGGCGTCAGCACTTTTATAGGTTAAACTGTTACGTTAAAGTATTTGCTTACGAAATGATCACAACTAATTATTATTCTATAATACAATAGACCAACGCAGTAAATCCAATAAACACCTATATAAATATTGTTTTCTAGCGGAGTAAATATTTAATCCAAATTCTCCAGATTAAAGCCGGGTTTACCACAATTAAACAGCAATATAGAAAGCAGGGCTGATCCCTTTAAATCCCCGGCTGGATGAGACAGGCTCACCACAAATGATAGCACACAGTGACTGTAGCTGAGACAAGAGGAGTGTGCAGGCTGGGTGCTGTGCATTGCCTCCTCACCTTCATGCAGGGTATTTATAGATTGAGGACATTGCCCATGTAAGCATTAAGAGTGCCCAGTGCAGTGGCACAGAGCAGGAAGAAGTCCTCCTCCTATCCCAGCAGTAGTAGCTGCTGCCTGTGCTGCTGAGAACACACTCCAGAGGGACAGGAGAAGATGTGTCCCTGGACTTCAGGGCAGCTCATAAACCCTGGGCTGTATGTCACAGGACTGGCTGATATTAATGTCTTTGTTAATCAACAACTCATGTTCTTCTGCACAGAGATATATAGCCTGCAAAGAGGGGGATCTGCTGTATTCTGAACTCACAGGCTCAGTGATAAAAGGCAATTTCATTTTTTTTAGTTGAGTCAGGATTCCTCTAGATTTTGTAAAAGATACAAGGTTACATGAGGTATGAATATTGTTTCTCTTATCATTAGAAACATGCACATATGTCTGTTATATACATCCATGGGCTCATGTGCTGCTTTCCCACTATATAATATAAATTAACATCTATCGATCTATCTATCTATCTATCAAACTATCTATCAAACTATCTATCTATCTATCTATCTATCATTATCTATCTATCTATCTATCTATCTATCTATCAAACTATCTATCTATCTATCTATCTCCTATTATCTATCTATCTATCTATCTATCATTATCTATCTATCTATCTATCTATCTATCTATCGCCTATCTATCTATCTATCTATCTATCTATCTATTATCTATCTATCTATCTATCTATCTATTATCTATCTATCTATCTATCTTCTATCTCTACAGCTATCTCTATCTGGAGATATCTCTCTATCTATCTATCTATCTATTTGTACATATATCTATATATATCTATATATATATATATATATATATATCTATATATATATATATATATATATATATATATATATATATCTTTAAAATAAAAAAAAAAAAATCATATATATATTTTAAAAAATCACATATATATATATATATATATATATATATATATATATCGCTTTTTTAAAATTATTGTTCTATTTATTTTATTTCCCCCCCCCAATCGTTTTGATCTCATCTAACACAAGTGACTGCTGTAACTCCACAACAGCAAACTCAGCTCTCTCACAAGCCCTGCTAAAGGGTTAAAGCTTCCAGTACAGGATTAATGGTGCAAATCCCAATGTGCCCCAGACATATTTCTCCCTTCAAGTCCCTCACAGCTCAGTAAAACTTAAAAATCCTTGGAACCCGATAGGAAAAAAAAAATAAAAAAAACTCTCTTTTTCCCTTCTCCCTTGTGCTCTTTGCAGAGTAGTGGGCAGTGAATGCAAATGGTAAGTAACCAATAAATCATGTGATACAAAACATAAAAACACAGACCCCCCCACTCTCCCCTTGTTACAAGGCAATG